>NC_065595.1:1200000-1452500 GCF_024542745.1 Macaca thibetana thibetana
GCTGATTTATACTGCAGATAGGCACATTAGCAAAATAAATACTCCAAGTACTCAACTTTGCTCAATGTATGCAAAATCTAATTTTAAACCCGCAAAGGTTATGGAACAGGGCAAAAAAAACAAAAAGAGCCTCAAATCTTCAGGTAAGTAGTTTCTTAATGATTGATAAAAAGGCCTAACTCAAATTCTAGTCATGTATCTTAAAAATAACCACAAAATGCAAAGAATTTCTACTTTTAAATTTCTTTTTAAGAGTGGAATGTTCTTCAGCAGCCCTGCATGTTTAAAAACAAAAATCTAAGGCCGAAGCGGGCGGATCACGACATCAGGAGACTGAGACCATCCTGGCTAACACAGTGAAACCCTGTCTCTACTAAAAAGTACAAAAAATTAGCCGGGCGTAGTGGCGGGCGCCTGTAGTCCCAGCTACTCGGGAGGCTGAGGCAGGAGAATGGCGTGAACCCGGGAGGCGGAGCTTGCAGTGAGCTGAGATCGGGCAACTGCACTCCAGCCTGGGTGACAGAGTGAGACTCTGTCTCAAAAAAAAAAAAAAAATCTAAGTAGCCACTTAAGTTCATCTGCATTAAGCCATCCATACACATCTATTATAACACAGAAATAACTATTGTAACAAGGAACAAAGTGTTTTAAGGGGTTTTCCAGTATTTTGAAACAATGATACAAAATATTTTAAAAATTCAATTATTTTAATTTAATAAGAAATTAAATGCTCGCTAATTCCTTGAAACATTTTCTATGCTTAACTCCTTACAGAAGATAAAATGTATAACTTACATGCTATACAAAAACATTCAGACAGTATATGTATTTACAATTTTACAAAGTATGTATCTTATTAAAATAATACTTTATAGGGAATACGTGTTAGGGTTAGGGACAGTTCATTGAGAAAAATGTTTTAAAATTACGTTGATTCTTGGATCATTTAAAGTGAGTTCGGTGTTGAAAGAATTAACTTACATAACCACAAATCAATTTTATCTTTAAAAATGAACATTTCCCAGATTTTGTCACAAACCATAGTGTGTGATAAATATCACTTTTGTTTTTCACAAAGATCTTGTGCTTTTTGCAAAGGTCCTGACCCAAACACATATTTGCATTTTTACATTCCCATTAGTTTTTTTAATATGTTAAATATTTTTAGGGTTCACTTCCTAACTCATGGATGTTGGGAAGTGTTTCCACAGGTAATTTCACTTTTTCCATTGGTAAGTTTGCCAAATTGCAACTGTTTCTCGATTGTGGAACCGTGCATAGAATGTGTAGGCACTTTCTGCCAAATAGTCATTTTGTTTAAAGCAATTATAAGTGATAATTACCAGTACATTGAAGATATTCTTTTCAAAGTAAAATAAGCTCCCACTTATTCCTTCAAAATTGAAAAAGGAAATTGTGTTAAAAAATGGCATTCTGACTATTTGGACCTGTTAACAGTTCATTTTGTTAATGAGCCCAAGGAAATAGACGATGCTGGATTTTATAAGCAAAGCTCCATAATAAATTTGACTTTTGACTAAAACAGACCTTAAAGGTCATTATTAACGAAGGAAAAAATTTTCAATACAATTCAGATTTATTATTTCAGGCAAATAAATCAGGATCATCATCTATACTTTCTATTGAGGTGTGTATAAAATATCAATAATGTGATCACCTCAATTGTTGTTCTCATGTGCTCACGCTGTGTCTCACTATCAACATTTGAATGTGATTAGCATTCCATAAAAGTTGTAGATAAGAACGAATTTCACAACATAGCCCTGAATAAAAGAAATACAGGTAAAAACACTCACATGTGGGATCAAAACAATCACATATGGAATTGAAATTTTGTCTGCATACTTTAAGAATGTTATTAAACAACAATAGTAAGCACTTGACTGAACTGGTTGTAGGAAATAACCAAAGTGAACATATTTTACTAAGGACAGTTTCTTGAGAAGTAGCAAGACATTTTGCTGGCTTGTAGACTGAGTGCTGACTACTGATGCATTCTGAAGAATTAAAATAAGTTCTTATAAACTTCTTCCATGGCCCTTCTCATTATGATGATTAAATGCACATATTACAGTGTTTATGTGCCAATCTGACATTATTTACTTATTTTTAAGTGCTGTCTATAACAAGCAAACCCATATGGGAAAAATCTGAATTTAATCCACAATTTTATCATATACACTTCTAAAGTCCTTTAATCCTGCCATCATATGTCAGATTCAAACGTATTTAACCATCTTTTAAAATTAAACTTGTATTTTGAACTGGCCTGTATGCTCCAAAAATGTAAGTTATTACGTTAATTAATATGGCCTAAACTTTTTGTCAAGGCAAAACCATATCAGCAAGGCACTGTAACAACAGTACAACAGTGACAAGTTTGAGAAATTTATTTCCAATGCAATTTTCATTTTCTTCCTCTCTTTAAGGGGCAAATTAAAAAGCAAGCATTGCAAACGTTATCATTAATGTCAAAGGAACTTATTTTTTGCACACTGTTCAACAGCTAAGAGATGTGAAACTGTAAACAGGCAGGGGACGGGCAGGAATGGGATTACATTAGAACAAGTCAAGAAAAATGCCAACCAGTTCACCAACTAACAGAACTTAGCGAACAGTCTTCCCTTCTTGGTGAATGGGAGTATTTGGCCAGGGCTACTTTTAGGAAGTACCAACCCATTTGCTGTACTGCTTCTACGTGAACGTGAAGGACGCCTCAGGAGCTGCTGCACCACAGCCCCCCTCAGCTGATCTCAAATTAAGCATCACACCCATGGTGCCACGTTGGCCATCTGCACTACACAGGATAAAAATATAGGTTTTTTTTCCATTTAATTTATAGCGATCCCAGTATCTGCTTTTTACAGCTAGATTTTCAGGGTCTGTATCACCGTGTGCACATTCCCTCCTGTGTTTCTCAGTTATACAGAAGAGGAGAGGAAGGTCCCACATACCTTTCAGAGAAAACAAAAGCGTAGCTTCAAAGACGATAGTTTAAAAAAATACATGTATTTTCCCCTTCTCACTAATAAAATATACACAGAATGTTTAACAAAACTTCCTATTCTTAGGAGTCACCCTCGGTGTAAAAGGAACCCCTCAGACTGTTTTTGGTCTTCACTCAGCTTTAATCCCTGGTCTGTTGCAGAATCTACCTATCTTCTAAGGAACGAGGTATCAGAAAGACAGGCAGAATTTTTAGCCTAGTTAATCTTTTTAAAGCCACAAGTGAAAAACATTATTGAAATATGTGTGTGTGTGTGTGTAAAATGCAGCTGTGTGATTTCCAAGCAAACCAATCCTTTGATTTGGTTTTACATGAGAAATTACATGAGAAATAACCTAAAACAGTTTTTTCAAAAAAAAATAAGTTTACTTGGAATAGTATTAAAATGCTTAATTTTTACAAACATTTTATGTTTGATTGTGTATGAAATGTATAACTTAAGATATGCTGTATATACATATATTTAAGACGATGCTTTCTTCAAAAATTTCAAGCTACAGTTCTTAGCATTTCAAGTACAGTGGCTTGTAAGTAAGCTAACCAATTACAAAGTAGTATTAAAATAGCTGTTCTATAATTTTCTTTATCAATCTGAAAAGCTCACCTTCAGTAAACTTTTGCTGCAATTTTTATTCAATACAATTAACAAAAGCAGCAGCAGAATTGTTTAGTGCAGGGAAAGGGATGTTAACTTATCCACTTCAATTAGTAACTTTAAAATGCCACGTGGATCTTCAGGAAAGGAAAACGGACTTTTTCCTTTGCCTTTCCATCTCTTAAAATCCAGAAAGCATTTTTCCAGTTTTCCTAAATTGTTAGGAGACACTTATTTTCTTGCAAATTAATTCTTTTTAACTCCTTATGATAGCTTTGAATCCCATAAAGAAAGATGAATTATCACATACTGAGCCCAAGCTGTGAAACAGGAGGAGACAAATAGAGACCCCTACTGTGTTTAACAATGTAGAAGAAATTCCAGACGCAATAGAAAAATTTTCTGTCCTTTTCCGGAGACCTCAGAGTGTGTGCGCACAGCGCTGAACAGTGGAGGGCACTCTTGCCATGCTCAATGCGGCTCTGACCGCACACTCCCGCGCGTCGACACAGTGGCCCACACCTCAAATTTGTTAAGTCACGACCACCTGTGGCACAGTCACCAACTGTCTTCTGTTTAAAACATTTGCGGTTTTTAACCTGTGCGGTGAAGCACCCGGGAGGAGACACTGTTGCCTTTATGGGTACATGCAGATGGGAGCTGGACAGCATTCGCACTTGCTTTAACTATCTGCCCTCAACGTTGCTTCAAATAATATGATGTTTGTTACACTTCAAGGTTGCACAATAGTTCTTTCATGTAGACGTTAGGCTGTAATCACACTCACAACGAATGCACATGTATCACTATCTATGCCTAATGAAAAATACACAGATCTGAAAATATGTCAGCTGACACAAACAATTTCAATCGAAATTTGATGAGGGGGTGAAAACAAGGTTTTGCTAAATCTCTTTTGGTGAAGATGCAGATGGTTTAAATTCAAAGGCTGTGGTCTCACTGATCTAACACACAAAATTAAACGTGCTATTTCATGACATGCCTACTTGAAAGCACCCAAACACTGTCCGTTTTTCAAATCCACTATGCATAGAAATAAATATGCAAAACCACGTAGACGTATAAATGCCTACATCTAAACAGCTCTAGAGGGGCACATGAGTCACGCTGGGTCCAGAAACAAGGCTATGATCAGCTGTGACCATCAGCCCGCTCACACTTGGGATCAGGTGATGGAATTATTTCCATCATTTGTCAGCACTTCATGGCACCGTTTCATTTCTACAGGCAAAGTCTGCACATACGCAAAAAGTCATCGTGGAAACGCCACTGCCCTGGGTCGTTGAAGCCAGTGACTCTACACGTACACAGATCCTACAACAGGATTACCAAACAGTGCGGCGAAGGTCACTCTCAAAAAGACGACCAGGAATGCTGACGGATCACGACAAAGTGCCGTGGCACCTGCAGGGTTAATTAAACAGTTCAAGATGCAATAGCTACACAAAAGAAAGCCGTTTTCTCTTCAAGAACTATAAACACTTGTGCTGAACTAGATGGCGTCTGAGAAGCTGTGCAGCACAGCGCAAGCTCGCGGGATCTCTAGTTAACACTCAGATTCAGTGTTAACACTTAACAGAACAGTGGTGAGCCCTGTTGCCAAGGTCAACAGCACAGATGCACTAATTGTATTATGAGCTTGACATCTAGTGGCCACCCCTGGCAGGGCAAAGCAGGCAAAGGTTAAATCAGCAAGGCTTGTCAAAGCACTTCTAACTACCCACCTTCAGGGAGAGACCGTCGGAAGCTGGCCAGCACTCTGCAACCCCACCTTTTCAGACATCAGACAAAAAGGCTTTCTGTGCCGAGCTGGCTGCTAATGCTCGCAGAGAATGCAAAGGGGGTAGGGATTTTAGATAGTAAGCATAACTAATCTGAAGGTGATTGAAAAAGACAGGCCCACAGAGGAAAATATTTAGATGCCACACTGGCATTATTGGATCCCCTTGGTGGACACCGTCTCAGTCTCGAGAACTCTTCCCTTTAATTAAGAAACAAATCAATCTTCATCTCTAACATAGAGACCATTCCATTATTTTATTACAATTAATATTTTATACTTTCTGGAACATGACTGGCCTGGTTTGCTTGGAAATCAGTTAGCTGCATTTTAAATCATAAATGTGTTGAAATTGCACGAGAAATAACCCTAGACAGGTTTTTTAAAAGTTTACTGGGATATTAAATTGCTCCATTTTTACATACATTTTGTTTCATTGTGTTTGAAATGTGTAGTAGTAATTAAGGTGTGCTGTAATTACAAACCTGTCCTTCCAAGACTAAAACATGTTGGTCATATTCTGGCAACTGTTCAACAAATCATGTAGGAAAATAAAAACTAATAAAAACAAAAGTCATTCCTGTTATATTTAGAAGTTATGCTTCTTGAAACTATCTGGCAGCACTGAAAGACGGTGCACATCCTCATTAGAAGTGAAAAAGATTTTCATTGTACTTAAATACAAGCCAGTGCCAATACTTGTAAGAAGGCTAAATTCCAACGAATGGTCAGCACGCAGAATAGAAACCCCGGTTGTGCTTTTGCTGAATTCCCCCCAAAAGAAAATATTCTTCGGGCTACCTGGAGATGAATGGTACAGCTTTTGTAGAGATTGCAGTTGGAAATGAAATTTGACCCACTTTGGCCATCATCTTGTATACAAAAAAGAATCAGCTTGCTAAGTAATTCCTGCTGTTACTCCATACCTTTTTCTGGCTTTGAACAACAGATCTAAAAACACTGGATAATGCATATGCCATGGAAGCTGAAAATGTATTGCACATAAAATTCCCACACTGTTACATATTCAGCTTTCTCTAAGGTGGGAATTAATTGGCATGCTTTTTTGTTGATCACAGAAACGTGCATTTTAAAATAGGTTAAGTTTTTTAATGTTGTTTTTAAAAGAAATGTTTGCAAAGTCTTCTTTTCCTCTCCCCTCACCCAACCCGGTTACTTACTTTTTACCTTTCATGTTTCAGAGAAAGCAATCGGCCTGTGAATGTTAGAAAGTGGCTCCTGCATTGTTCCTTTTGGTATGCTGAATTGTAAATGTGTGTAGTGTGCTGGGCGAGCACTGAGGGCAAACCATGCATATACAGATAAAAGAAAAAGATCCTGCGCCAAGCACTGGTGGCCGAGCTTCTCTCCCTTAATTCAAACACAGTCTGTGAATACCACTGGTAAATTCTTAAATCACATGCTCAACACATTTAAAAGGATTTTTAAGACAGCCATATACTTCTAAGTTGGCAGAAAAAGGAAACACACACTTTGAAGCAATTAGTGCTAACAAACAAAATACAGGATGGTAAATGGTTTTAAATTATAATATCCTTTTGTTCCTTCTTAAATACATATATTCTAACAATAAAATACATTTCTTAAATTATATTTTATTACAATAAAGAATAGCAATATTGTATCTTTTAAAGTTCTTAGTGGGCATATAACTGTCATTGGAAGTTTTAATTAATTTTTCTTAGAACAAAAATATTCAGCTGGCTCACAGGATTACTAGTGGTGCAAAGTTAACTGGATCCCAAAGCTGCAGCACCTTTTCTTCTAAAATAGGAATGAGATCATTTGCAAGTAAGTAATTTTAAAAAACAATTTCTGTTAGGAATGTCTCAATAATTTTTTTTTTTTTTTTACAAAAGGATGACTTTAGAACTTTACATAAATTATCCTTACTTTTTCTCATTCTAGACACGTCATGTTTAATTCCCGTAGTGATAAAGTTTGGGTAGCACCAGTTATTTTTGCATAGAATCTTTTCATTGCTTCAAAAATAAATCATAATTCTTTTTTAAGAGATACAGGCTTTGTGCTGTAAATTAATGTGACTGCATCTCTGTCCCCCATTATACTAAACATTTTTGCATATAATATTTGTTCTGCATGACATTATCAGTAGCTTTCCATTCTACTGCATGTAGATGGACCTGCTGCTTTAATTAATATGTCACTCCCCGAGTGATACAAAGGAATTATTTACCTCGTTTCTAAAACACTAAACTAACTCAGCTCACTTGTAACTTCCGGCACGGTCTGTTTATTTCCATTGCATTTAACAAAATTAAAATTCTGAGGAGATCTGATTCAGGTTGGAGTAATTTGGTTTCCACACCCATTTATCTTTTAAAAATTTTTACTTAGTTATCTTAGGAACGATGCTGAGTGCGACCGAGTAATACACAAATGGGGCATTCCTTGACTTAACACGGAACAGAGTGTCTGTTATGCTCCTTGAACAAGCTGCTTCGAATATAATTAAATGAGAAAGAACTTTAAAAAAATAGTTTGCCTAAACTATCTCAAACCAGCATGGAAACCGCTCGACCAAGACTCAGCCCCAGACCGTATTTCGGGCCTGTTGCAAAATATCACCAGGAACTGTGGCAACGTCTGGATTACAACTCTGGATGTTGTAAAAAACACAGGCTTGACAAGAACTTTAATTCTACCATGGGTAAAAAACCTGAATATTTTTCATCTCTAAATAAATTCGAGCAGCAACAAGAGGAATTCAAAGTAGAACTTGTGAATAATTTATCCCATCTTAGGCTTTCAAATATAGGCGATATAGCCCTCCACATGTTTACACTATTAAGTTCAGCATGCTCACATTTCTGAAGTGAAATTAAAAATGAATAGCAGTGCCTCAGCTTGTTAATTGTTAAATACAAGGGGGTTTACTCTATTAATTAAAATATGCTTTAATAAAAGGAGACATTGCACATTTTGATAACGACCCTACAAAGCTGAGAAGTATTTACATTGTTGCATTTTGGGGCGGCTGTGAAAGCCGATTTTAAGCTATTCAGGAGCCACAATAATAAAGCTTTAAAATTCCTCACTGGGATGCAATGTAGTTCTTTTGAAGGAAAGACTGTCTTTCTCATTCGGCAGAAATAAATCCATTCATTTGATCATGTAGTCATTGAGGGCGATACAAAACAAACCAAGTGTGAGAAATTCTATGTGATGAAGTAAACAAAACAAAAAAAAATCCATTTCCATGACAAAAAGATTCTTTGTCCTTAATCTACCCACCATATGCAAGCGTTTCTTTTTAGCATATCGCCTGTTCTAATCTTGGCTGACTTGGCTACACAGATAAGACTCCCTTACCTCCACGGCAACAAAAAGACCCCAGCGAGCTCACTAATTTTATTTAATTCATTAATTCTCCAGCCGCGTCAGAAGCATGCTCTCTCGTTCTCATCCGACATGGGTGTCTACCTGCTTTGTCAAACTTTACTCCACTGGGTGGGAAACTCTTCCGCCCCGTTTCCTTTTCGCAGACAGTCTCATTCTCAGAGTAAAAAGATCACCATCTGCCTCCGACAACTTGTAATAGGTCAATCATAAAAGTTGGCCTGCCTATTTTTTTTAAGGAGCAAATTATTTTACTGCGAGCTGTGCTGCAGGCTCGGGGTCGCGGGGCCGCCCCTCCTCGGCCCTCCATCCTGGCGCCCTGGGGGCCCCGCGGGGCGCGCCGAAGCCTGGGCGCCGCGGGCCGAGGTTTTAACTCGACGAAGGGGGTGGGGGCGCCCCAAACCCTGCGGGGAAAGGGGGCCACTCTGGAAAGTCCAGCCCTCCGCCAGTCTCTAACTTTCACGGCGCCTGCCCTTCGCTTTCGGATGTTTCGAAGAGGAAGCTCCTACCAGCGAAATGACTGCCAAGGCGTCTCCAGCGCCCGGCCTCGGCGGATCCAAAAAGACGAGAGAGAAAAGGCCCGCGCGGTCCCTGCAATGAACGCCCCGGAAACACGCCGGGGTTCTGCCGCAAGCAGGGGCCAGGCCCAGGCCGCCGCCGCCGCCGCGCTCACCCCCAGCTTAATTCCCCAGGCGGCCATTAGGCAGGGCCGAGCCCCCGACCTTCTCCTGGCCTCGCCAGATCACAGGCTGCGTCAACGCGCTGGGACACCGCGGGTCACCCGAGGCGGTGCGGGGGGCCGGGGGCACAGGCGGGGCCGGGGAGGTGGCGCGGGCCCCCGAGGCGCCGAACAAAGCTGGCCGGGCGGCGGCGTCCCCGACCCGCGTCCAGCGGTAAGTGGGCTCCGGCTGCCTACCCCGCCGCCGCGCTCGCCCCGGGGTCGCCGAGGCCGGCCCCAGCGCCCTGGCGCAGAGACCCCGGGGGGCGGCGCGGAGGCGGAGGCACCGTGGACTCCCTCCCGCTCCGGCCTTCGAGCCGTCCGCAAGCCGGCCGCGGCCTCGGCGCCCTCCGCGGGCAGCTCCCCGACTCCGAGGAGAGGAGCCAAGTTTACTTCGCCCACAACTCTCTCCGCGGTCGCGCGCGCTCCGGCGGAGTACCCGGGTCCCCGCGGCCGGCCTGACGCGGGACGGACACTTGCTCGCGGGAAGCAGGGAACTTTCTCCCGCTCCCGGACGCACGCAGCCGCTCCCGCCGCACGCGCTTCCCCAGCCCGGGTGGGCAGCCCCAGACCCCCCAGACCCCCCGGCCACCCCGCAGCCCCGGCCCTCACCGTGCTCGGGAGCCCCGTCCGGCGGCGGCAGCTCCTCGTCCGACTTGAGGTGCTGGGGCTTGGCCTGCTTGCGCCGAGACATGCTGCTAGCGGCGCTCGGGCCCCGCGCGGGGCAGCGGCATCAGCGGGGCGGCCGGCGGGGACGGCGCGGGGCGGGCGCGGGGCGGCCGGGTGGGCGCGGGGCGCGGGGCGGCGGCGGCGGCGGCTGCGCGGGCCGCGCATGGGGCTGAGCAATTAGGCTGGTGAATAATGCATGGCCATTAGCGGAGGGCCGCGCCGATTGGCCGGGCTCCAGCGGACTCCGGCGGCCTATGCAAATGAGGCCGCGCTCGCAATTAGCGGCCGCGCCGGCGAGGAGGGGGCCGCGGCGCCTCGGGACCGGGGCGCGCGCTGCCCGGCACCGCCTCACATCGCGGGCTCCAGGCGCCGCGCTCCTCGACCGCCCCCGGTGCGGCTCTGGCGGGGCCCGGGTGCGGCGCGGGCCGCGGTGGCCGCCCCTCCGCAGGGCGCAGGCAGCAAACTTTGGCGGCGTCCGCGCGGCGCCGTCTCCGCCGGCGCGCCGGGCTCGCCCCTTTATAGAGTGTCTGCGCCGCCGCCCGCGCCCCCCCCGCCGCCGCCGGGCGGCCCCTCCCGGAGCGAGCGGCCGCGGGCAGGGCTCCGACCCGGCGCCTTTGTCTCGCCCGGGCTGCTCGGGCGCCGGGCCTCCTGCTCCGGGCGCGCGGGGTCGGCCGGCCGCCTTCACTGCTCCGCCGCGGTTCTCGGCGCAGCTCAGCGCGGCGGGCCCGCTCGGGCTCAGGTGCCCCCGCTCTCCGGACCTTCTCGCCCGGCCCCGCGTCCCCTCCGCGGGCTTCCCCCGGCGGCCGGCCGGGCTCGGAGGCTCGCGGCCGGAGCGGAGCGGAGTGCGCACGCCGGGGTGGCAGGACTTCGGCAAGACCAACTTTCCGGTTCGGAAGCGGCGCGGGCCGCGCGGCTCCTCCCCTCCTTTCCCTCCCCTGCGTGCCCCCTCCCTTTCACTCCCCCCTCTCCCCGCCCCCCATCCCGCGGGCCCCACCGACTCCGGAGCGCCCGCCCCGCCCGCTGCCGCCACCGGGGCCGCCTCGCCCCCGCGCCAGCCCGCCGGAGCCTCTGCGCCGCCGTCGGCTTCTTAAATGGAGGAAAGGGAGGGGACCGCAGGACCCCGGTGTCCCCACCCTAGTCCCCCTTCCCCACGGGCCTCCGGGCGCCAGCGGAGTGGGCAGCGAGCGCGACCGAAAGTTCCAACTCCACCAAAGTCCTGCGCGCGGCCCACCCCGTTCCCGGATTTCGGGGATGACACGGGGGCCAGGTGAGGGGGTTGCGCACTTTTGGATCGGCCCCACACTCTGGGGCAGCTGGCGCGGCGCGCTCCCCGCACACGCGCCCGCCCCCTCTCCCGCGGTCGCACGCACGCGCCCTCGCCCTCGCCCCGCGCGCACAGGCGCGCACTCCCACCCGCGGCCGTGCACCCGCCTCGCGCCCTCCCCCGCGTGTCCTCTCTCCCCGAGCTGCCGCCAGGATGTGCCCCAGGCCCAGTAGCCGCCGCGCCCGCGCCCGCGCCCCTCGCCCCAGTACGTCTTTTTTCATTTCCTAAATTTCTTATTTTTGTCCTTGCAAGTGGCCCTGTCTGATGTGAAGCGTCAGCACGGATGGCCTCCTGGAGCTTCCCCGAGTCTTTCGCTGGGGGAAGCGGGCGGTGAGCGGCCGGCCCGGGGCGCTCCGCGGGCCGCGAGCTCCTGGCAGGGCTGGTGGCGGGGGTCCGCCTGGGGGAGGAATCCCCGCCTGCTCCATCGGACCCGGCCTGGCGCGGCTCGCGGCACTCGGCGGGCTGCCTTCCATTCTAGAATCTTCCCGCTTGCTTCCCAGCCCGAGTTCTCCCGCCCGCCTTTAATTGTGTAAGTTTGACGAAGTCAGAGCTTTGGGTTCCAGGAAAAGCGCAGGAGAGTCATAGAGGAAGGGAGGGCGCAGGTTGGAGTCATGTCCAAACAGCTCCTATCGCCACTTTTGAAAAATAACAAAAAAACACAAAAAACCCTTAAGGTTGGTTTTATTTTGCCTTTTGGTGGCGGGCGTATTCATTTGAATTTTTTTTTTTCAAGACAAATAAAAGATGTTTGAAATCTCTACTTATCCCGTTTAACACACACATCGATGGTGCTTTTCTAGTTAAGCTACGGGCGAACGTCTTTATCCCGCAGTTAGGCTGCGAACTTGTGCAGATGCTCAGGCTTTGGGGGGACGCTCCGGCATCTGGCGCAGAGGCGCCCGGCGGGGAAAAGTTTGCAGCCCGGGCTTTGGGGCGCGCGGGGGGTAGGAATTTTCCGGAGAAAAGAGGGGCATAGAGAGGCGGCACGGGTGGGGAGAGAAAAAAGGAACGTAGGGGGGAGGGGGGGAAAAGCAGCTTGCAGGATGGGAGTTTCTTGCAGAATTTACAGGACTAAAGAGTTTGGGGAAGTCGCAGAGCCGCAGCGGAAAGGCAGGGGTCTGAGACTACTTTCGAGAGGAGAAACAACGCAAAACGATCGCTGGACGGCCAGAGCCCTGGTCGAAGGTGCCCTAGCTTTTATGACCTGGTTAATTGTGTCTCTCTTTTAATTTTTATTTTTTTCCTGACCACTACTGCTACTACTACTTCTATTTTTCTTTTAACCGACACACTTTGGGGAGAAGAAGCAGACACAGGTTCCCACAACGTCTGACGCCTGCCGAGCAAGTCCAGAACCAGCTGGACTCGCAGCCTCTGGCTCGGCGGCACCAGCTCCCCACTGGGTCATTTTAAGCGCGCTGTGGCCACCTTTTCTGTTGCGTAAGGCCCGCTCCCCCTGTCCCGCACCCCTCTCTCCAACAAACTGGCACGATGTCTTTAGGTCTTTCTCGGGCTTCCAAATGCAACTGTTTAATTTCATCGATCTGTTTTGCATTTCCTACAAGGTGTGGACCTGGGGAGGATCTTCTAAGTCCCTCCAGCGAAGGCAAGTGTGAGGCTCTGGCCCTTTATTTGTAAGAAGCAAGCCTTCAGACTGCAGAAGTGTCGCGCGGGTCGCCGTGCGTTGCGCGAGTGGGAAGATGGAGGAGGCTGGCACGGTGCTTTCGTGGACGCAAGTGAACCGGGCGTGAAGGCAGGGTGCAAGCTCTGCCCTTGGCCCAGCCCGGCGTGGGTGCCGTCCCAGATTCCGGGCGGTGCGGGGTGCAGAGATCTGGAGAGAGTTGCGGGCTCCCCATCGCAGGCTGCTCTGGGATTTCGTTGGAAGATCCGGCAGAGCCTTGGAGGAGAGGGCCGGGGAGGCTGTGTGTGCAGCGGAAGCTTGTACGAATGCCCCCACAGCTGAAATGGTGCGCACGAGTAATTTCTGCGGCGCACCCTTTTAAACATTGACTGAAGTGAACAAGATCAATTTTTTAAAAAAGCAAAAGTAGAAAATAAAAGGCGTGCGACTTCTTGACTGGCTTGTTCCCGCCTGCCTTCCTTCCCTATACTCAGATCAGAAACTTTAATTGCTCTTATTCAGTGCGACAACTTTTAATAAAAGCGTTTGCATCTTAAGCCCGAGTTGGAACCATAGATTTATTGCGAAGTGACAACGTGTCCACGGAATATTTTCGCAGATGACACAGGACGTGCGCTCTGGTCCTGCCCAGATTAAAGGGACGCTGGGCCATGTGCCTGTGTGGGTGTAGACTCGGAGGGGCACACACCTACTCGTCATCACATGACCACTGTCTATTAATATTGTCATACCTAAACACTCGCAAAAACAAAAGTTGCTTTTCTTCCCTGTAATTAAATCTAATTTGTTAATTGTCTTTCCTCTTGCAATGTTGTTTTCATCTTGAGGTGACACATTATTATTTTGTCTGTCTAATATTATTTACAAATTAATGCTGTATATTTTACATTAGTGAAACATATAATTAGGTGTTTGGTTCAATCGGTAACATTCAGATAAAACAAAGCCTATCTGCAAGATTGATTGGAAGTGGAATAGTTGGTTCTAATTTACCATCACAGTCACAGTTTATTGAAGCTACCTGGCCCCAGATTCACAGAAGCTAGTTTTACCTAAGGTGCATTTGAAGCTTTGTTTACAAGTATTTTCCCCAACCACTTAATGCAAAAAAAAAAAAAAAAAAAAAAAAAAAAAAAAAAAAAAAAAAAAGGTCAAATATTAGGGCTTTAATTTTCTGTCTTCTTTCACTGCTCCCCCCACCCAAAGTTCCTTTCTTCTATTCTCTGGCCACCTCTCTCCCTCTCTCTGGTTCCTCCCCCACCCCCAACTTTTGTTTTAGGTTCTTAGAGTTAAATCCAGCATGATTTTGTGCCTTTAATGCTGTGACAAGTGACTGCTAATTGGTTCTCACTTGAGCAAAGATATTACCATACTAATATTATTATTGGTAAGAAGAGGTAATTGATAACACCACCTGCCACTCTGGGGCAATCAGGATGATAAATGTTTCCATCAACAGGAAATCTGTGCTTGGTGTGCCACAGCCCAACGCAAACAGCATGTCAAGTGCCAATTATAAAGATGTTGCTTTTCTATTACATTGGGCGGGGGTGTGCTAGAAAACATGTAGCCAAAAATTATATTTATGGTTTTTTGAAAACGCTTTTTCCAACCCTCTGCCTACTTGAAGATAACTTGCCCCATAAAAATAAAATGGTTTATTTACGTAAATAAACCAGCACATAGCTAACTGCCCTGTCCACACTGGATACAACTGCTGTGACCTCCTTTGCTCTCAAAGCTATTGAGATAAATATGCCTGAATATTTTTAACAGATGCAAGCTGGGTGTGGAGTGTATCAGTCCATTTTGGTTGTGTGCTCCGAAGCCTTCCTGTGTGTTATTCCAGTACACTGTGTAGTTTCACTGTAGTCATCAGAGGCAGACATTCCGTGGCTTTTTATGGCACGCACAGAAACATCCGCTCACAATCGTCTTTGCACTGAGGGATGCAAACGATGGTGAAGTACTTCCCTCCTGATGGCTGAACTGTGGCTCGGGGCTGCACGTAGACCAGGAGGGGCATTTCGGCATGTATGATTGCATAAATAATGCTAGCAAGTTAAAACTTTGACTCCTTGCCTATAGGGAGGCTCAAACGATTATTATTAGCTTGCATTAATAGATGCAGGCCTCAAAAGGCGAAATCAGCTATTGATAATTGCAAGAAGTATACAGCAGCTACTGTATCGATCGGCTTGTCCCTTATTCCCCTGGTATGGGAGAGATAAGAAGACTCACTCTTTAGTGCAATATAATTTCTTTTGACCTATCTGCTTGCTACAGACTTATGATGAATAGCCAGAGTGGTTAAAGTCCTTTATCACGAAAGTTACCCCTTGATATAATATTGATTCTTTATAACTAGCTCCAAACACAAAAATCAAACTGTCCACTTGACCATCATCATCATCAATATCATCACAAAGCCCCTGGAATAAAGATCAGCGCCAGCCTGAAAACGCTTTCTATAATCTTCCCGGCTAATCTTTATTTGCTGATGATGAAAAGAAAAAGAGGGGGAGGCAGAGTGCGTGGAATGTCATTTGGACGACCACTGTATTTATATGTGTACATACAT
The DNA here is from genome assembly GCF_024542745.1 of Macaca thibetana thibetana. Taxonomy (NCBI): domain Eukaryota; kingdom Metazoa; phylum Chordata; class Mammalia; order Primates; family Cercopithecidae; genus Macaca; species Macaca thibetana. The sequence goes on from NC_065595.1 coordinate 1,215,740, forward strand.
TAGGTCAAGACAAGGCGGCCTCGCCTCATGAGGACCCGCGGTCAGCGCGATCATTCCCCGCAGCGCTCGGTCTCCGGACCCACCCCGGGAGGCCCAGTGGTTGGGGGAGAAACAAAAAGGGCTCCACGCACTGTCTCGCGTTGCAGACAGAGTGAGCCCACAGCCTCCTGCTCGCTGGAAATCAATGCCACGCGTCCTCCGCGCTCAGGCTGGCCCTGCGCTCCCGGGAGCGCCGGCGGAGAGGGGCGCACGCCGGGTGGGCTTGCCGGCGTGGAGGGGCCGGGCTGGCCCGGAGGCGCACATCAAAGGCCGCCAGTGCAATGCATGCGCGTTTCCCTCAATTAACGGCATTTCCTGCCCCCTCGCTTCCCTCCAGCCGCCCCGCCCCCCGCGCCAGTCCGGGCTGCCTGAGCGCGGGGACGAGCCTTTGCCCGCGCGCGCGTCCGTGTGAGTGCGCGCGTGCGCGTGCGGGGAGTTCCAGGGGCGCTCCGGGTTTGCCCAGGGGAGGCTGCGAGGGTCGCTGGACCCCGAGGCCCAGTCGAGGCCGAGTTTCGGGCGCGTTTTGGGGAGAGTGAGACTTAAGGGTGCGGCGGGTGGAACGCAGGGAGGACCCCAGTTTCTGTCTCCTCTAACGTTCCCTGTGTCCGCACCCACAGGTGCGGCCTTCGACTCTGGCCTTAAGGCGCGGCTGCCTGCAGGACCGCACGTGCAGGGAGGGGTTCCCGGGCACCCTCATTTCACACGCCCCGGCGCGGTCTGTTCCCACCGCAGTTCCGCAACCTCAGACGTAGCGCGCCAAATGGGGGCTGGGAGGTAACTGTGAAAAGAATGTGGCCACAGGCGCGGGGACTGCAGTGCGGGGACCCCGCCCCCGAAGTTTCCTCATTGGCGAGGCCGCGGGGTTGGGGGCGGACGGGGGACACCCTGGCTCCGGGCCCCACTCCGTCGGCAGGCCGGGTCCTCGCTCCTCCCGCTCCCGTCGGTCCCGCCCCAGGGCTTTCCCAGGGCTCTGCACGGGTCCCAGCGGGGCTCGGGCACCCTCGGGTGAGCGGCGTCAGGCCCAAGGCCGGTGTCCCGCTCGCTCCCGGCTGTGGGCTGTGTCCCCGCGGCGCCCTCTCGGGAGGAGGACTGACACCCGCCCCCGCCCGGGGTTCTACCACCGCGGAGGTCATCGGGTCTGGCCCCGCCTCACCACGCGGGGGCCACTTGGATGGCTGCAGCCGGAGGACGGGCCTGGGCGAAACCCCACAGCTGATTTCAGAACAGCGTCCCTCGCGAAAGGCGTCCTGCGGGGGCTGAGCGGGGCGCAGACCCGAGGCCTCCTGGACGGCCCAGCCCCGCGCAGGTCCCCGAGGTCCTCTCGGCCTGCGGGGCGGGGACTGTGTAAGGGGAGCGCGCGCGGGGAGCTCCTGGCGTGAGAAATGCCGCGTCCACGTCTCCGCTCTGGGTCCGTCTGCGTCCGGGACAAACCCGCTTGGGGAGCCCCGTGCTCTGGTTGTGTGCGCGCCCGACCCGGGGACGCCCCCTCCGCGCTTTTCCTGGCAGTAGAGCTCCTCTGCTCTGCACAACCAGTTCAAAGAAGTTTCAGAAAGCGGGCACAACTTCGATGCAACCGTTTCCATCGTTCTTGGCTTTCTCATGATCACAGATGTCATTCATCTTGGCTCCAACCTCTGCAAAAGTGCAGGGTCGAATTCCGCAGGAGGCTGCTTTTGTGGGGAGGCGCTCACCACAAGGCCCTTGACCACTGAGCAGCGGACAAAGAGGGCTGAGTGCGGGGGCGGGGGTGGCTTCCGCTCGCGTTCCAGGATGGGCGTCTTCTCTGTGACCGATTGCACTGAGTTGTTGGCCCACAGATTCCATTCGGGCTGTCGTGGCAGGTCAGGGACAGGAGAAGAGGTAGAAAAGTCAGATAGATTGGAAGCAGTGCAGTCTCCAGGATGAAAGAGAGCAGAGTGATCATCTGATTCTCAAACGGCCATGTGGCTTGATTAGCTAAATACTCAGCAGGTGTGTCCAGCGGCCACGTGCTGGCGCCCAGAGATGCCTGGCCTAGGCAGACTGGGGGCCAGGTGTGAGGCCTCCTCTCGACCTTGGCAGAACGAGGGCCAGCACTGCAGAGCCTGTGCCGCCCGGTGATGTGACGGATCTGCGGGGATTCCTGTGTCTCCCTTGACCCCCAGACCTCTGCAGAGGTTTGCTTGATAACATGTATTCCCTGCCCTCCAGTGTGGATGTCTGACTCATCAGCACTTTTCTGCTTGAAATCAGAAATGGAAGAATGAAAAGCACAGCGTCTCCAGGAAAGGATAGTGTCACAGGAGCCACAGGTAGGGGCCTTCACTGATGGAGACACATGGGTCCCAAAGAAACTGATTTTCTTTGGAATCGAAAAGTTAAAAAAAAGGAATTCTTTATAAGAATTTCGACTCCTGGTTGGAAGGTGGGTTTGCCTAAAGTCTGGAAGTGATTGGATGCGGCGCAGGTGCACTCTACTTTAAGAAAACCTAGTAAGTCAAAATTCAGAAGCTAGAAAAGTTGATGGGATCTTTCTTTGCTTGACCAAGGATGCTTCACTTTTCAGGAGTGTTCACTGCAGCTGTCTCTTAAGTAGCCAGTTCTGCCATGTGTTGTAAAATTGGCTGGCCGCGTGCAGTGCGGTGTGTGGTGAGATGCCAGCACCGCCTTACTCAGCTCGGCTTGCCCACATGCCTGGACCTTGGGAGTGGTGTTCCGGGCCTTTCAATGAGTCGCTGAAAGGCTGCAGTTGTGTTTTATTACAGTCATTCCTCTAGGAAGGGACAATCTGCCGTGACATGCCTGCTTGTTTATCTGGGCAGGCAGCGGGGGCTGGACAGTGGTGGCGTTGGGCCTCCCTTAAATAAAGGTGTCCTCAGAGGCTGGGGGAGGAAAATGATAGGCTGCAAAAGGGACCCCCAGGCAGTGTGAGAAACGCCGATGGCAGTAAAAGTATCCATGAGGGCCACGTGGCCATGTGGAACCCTGTGATGGAAAGTAGGATGGAGGGGTCCCGGGAGGCTCTGAGACCACAGAAAGCAGTGGTGGAACGAAGGCTCCCAGACTGGCTTGGATGTGGAAGGTGAGTGGGAGAAGGCCAGGACCCTCGATGCTTGGGGCCTGGGCAGTGGGCTTGTTCTGGGTGTTGCAGACAATGGAAACCTTGGGGAAGAGGGGACCTCAGTGGAGCTGCCGGGGTAGTGTGGGGTTCCAGGTCAACCCACTCAAAATTCTGTCTCAGGGGTTCCGAAGGCCTGAAGGAAGAGCTGAGACTTGAATGTGACACATCCAGACAATAAGACACCATGATAGGAGAAAAATACCTCCACGGAGAAGGCCAGGACATGTCCTTCCCAGGCCTGGCAGGAAGTCAGTGCCTCTAGCACAGGAAGTCTTAGCGACCTTCTCCGTTACAAAGGCATCTCAGTATTTCCCAAAACACGACAGTTCTGAGAGTGTTTGGTAAACAGACTTGCTAATGGGAACCGCTTATTTCTTGTGGCAAACTTCAGAAGGGGTCATACTTGCTCACATATTCAGGGCACCACGGCCACCTCCTGCTCTCCAGCGGGACCTCCTCTGTGGACCCTGAAGACCCCCGTCACAGCCCATCGCCTGCTGCGTAGCTCTGGCAGGTTTCATTGTCTGTGCCTCTCAAATGCGTGTCACAACCAGCCTTTGTGGACCCAGGTTAGGAGGCACAGGCCCATGTCTTCTAAGCAGACGTCAGAGCCACTGGGGGTGCCTATAAATGCTACTTTCAGCACCCACTGTGGATGGGTGGCTTGGTGGGTGCCAGGTTGGGATGGGAGTGATTTGAGATCACACATGTGCAGTGGGCACACATGTGTGCACACACACATGTGGTACATATGTACATATGTATCCTGTGGTACAACACACCATGGAATACTATGCAGCCATAAAAAGAATGAGATCATGTCCTTTGCAGGAACATGGATGGAGCTGAAGGTCATCATCCTTAGCAAACTAACACAGGAACAGAAAACCAAATACCACATGTTCTCACTTGTAAGTGGGAGGTAAATGATGAAATCGCATGGAATCAAAGAGGTTGGAGGAGGTGGGGAGGGAGAGCAGCAGGAAAAATAACTATTGGGTACTGGGCTTAGTACCTGTGTGACTAAATAATCTGTACAACAAACCCCTGTGACATGCGTTTACCTACGTAACAAAAATGCGCATGTATTCCCTAAACCTAAAATAAAAATTAAAAAAAAAGGAAAAAAGAATACACTGCCCATCCATTGCATGCGAGCACCATGGTCCTCCCGCCCAGCCCACCTGCCAGTACTCCCTCCTGCTCCAGACGTTAGAGGCACAGGACACTGGAGCGCTTAAACCCAGCTCAGGAGCTGCCCCTCATTTCCTCCGTGTCATATGGTATTGGCACATGTGTTCCTAAGTCAGATTATTCACCTGTTCTAAGGGCTTTACAGTCCACACAATACCCAGTAAGGTACTTATTTATTTAGTTTTATTTTAGAGATGGGGTCTCATTGTGTTGGTCAGGCTGGTCTTGAACTCCCGGCCTCAAGTGCTTCTTCTGCCTTGGCTTCCCAAAGTGCTGGGATTACTGATGTGAATCACTGCACCCGGCCCCTGGGTACTTATTATTGTCCCCTTAGTAAAGATGAGGAAACTGAAGCCACAAGAGTTGGAATATCTTGTCCGAGGCCACTTGGCTGTTGTGCTGGAAGCCAGGGCGCAGCCAGGTTAGGTGGTGTGTCTGGGCTCCCGCAGGCCACACTCAGGCCTCTCCAAATGCCCAGCTCGCTCTGCTCTCTCCAGCCTTCCAGGGACTGTTTTTGAGGCCGGTGCCTCCCCTTAAACAGGAATCCCCGCCTGGTCCTCAGAACCTTCTAGTTGTTTGTGCTAAATCAGAGAAGATGAAGCGTTTGAAGAGGGGGTGGTGCAGCAAGGATCTGCATGGGGTTTGGGTGTGGCCAGCCCTCCAGGATGCTGATGTGCACCATGGGCTGGTGCAGCCCTGGGCACAGCAGTCAGTTCCGTGGAGCATGGAGAAGTGTGGGGAGAGGGGGCTGTTCTCAGGAAACGCTTCAACCAATGGCACCGTCGCGGCCGAGCCGTTCTGCGCCCGGGCCACAGGCTGGCCACGGGGTTGGTTCGTTCTCCCAGATGTGATTGACACCTCACTCCAAAGCGTGCAAAGATCTCAGTGTGCCGCAGGGAATTTGCATGAATGTGAGCATGGCCACCTCATGCCGTCAGGCACATTTGTGTTCTGAGACTGCTGACTGGGCCATTGTAGAGAATGGCCTCTACACTGCGGAGCGTGGCCCAGTGCTGAGACCCTGAGGCGGCTGAGGCGGCTGCGGCTTCAGCGCCCCCGGCGCCCTCTCCCCACCGCCTCCGCAGCCGCTTTGTCCAGAGGAAGACGACACGGAGCACTCACGGTGGCTGCTTGGTTTTCTGCCGGTGAAATGAATACAGAGTACTTTTCCTTAGACGCGGGGAGAAATAGCAGCCTTGGATGGTCAGCAGGTACTCCAGTATCACAAGGGTGTGGTATGCTGTTGTAACAATGTCTTTGCCACAACGATGACCAAAAATCAGTGAACATTTTGTGTCTGTCTATCGAGAGAGGATAAGGAGAGGACTGATGGGCCTGCTTTGCTCTGTCATGTCATCTTTGCAGGCCGTTCACCCTGAGTCTACAGAACCACCTGGGATTTCACGTCATACATGCAGCTTTTCTATTTTCTCCTTTTATGAAGAGACGTGTGTGTATATAAAACATCACTAGGCGCATATACAGATTTTTAAAGTGTTCCTATCTTCTGAGGCAGGGTGCTGCCAAAGAGGGTTCTCGCAGCAGGAGAGAGGGCTAAGCTCAGATGCAGGCTTGGGAAAATAGGTCACTTGGCCGCAGGTAGCAAAACCAGACCACCCCGCAGGATCATGAAGAGAGTTTATTAGAAGGATCAGGACAGGAGCAAGATTAGGTTTTCTAGAAACTACAGACTCCTGTGATTAGAGGGGTGGAGGGAGTGCAGCAACATCAGACCGGCCCCCCTGGAGGAGTCCTAGAGGCCAGGTAGAGGAGGGTTGTGGATAACAAGGAGACTGGGAAGCAGGCTCAGGAGGGTGTGGGAGGGCAACCTGACTTGTTTCCAGAGACAGCTGGTGCTGGTGAAAGCAAGAAAGACAGGGTTGAAAATACGATTCAGGGTGTTGGTACCCAGTCTCGGGGTGCCAGCCCAGCCCGGTCCATTTCTCTAAGCTGCCATGGGGTGGAGCGAATGTGCTGTCATCTCTTCCATTCCTTGAGTTATGTATTTTATATCTCTCCTCTGTTGTTAATAAGCGTCTTTGAAAAGTCTGAACACAATGTTCCTATCTAGCCATGTGATTATGGGTGTTCTCCGCAGTTTCAGGTTGTAGCTTATTAAATACACCTGCAGGTTTCAAGAAGTAAGGTAGACTCGAATACCATGACCATATTTTCTAAAAACAGAAATGACTTAAGAAGAAACATTTTATGACCTAACTACATTTTAAAGTACCATTGAAAATAGCAGAAGGTGAATATGCTTTAGTAATACAATATTACGTTGGTACAAGAATACTCCGAAAACATTCCCAAGAGACCTGCTGTTAACAGACATGTCCTCCCAGGAGCCAGTGGTAGAGATGAACAGCTGTGGAAATGGAAGCCACCCATTTTTTGCTTTTCTGTTTCAAGTTGAGGTGAAATTCACAACCCGTAAAGTTAACCATAGTAAGGAGAACAATTTCATAGCATTCGTGCATTCACAGTGTTGTGCAAACACCACTCCTATCTGGTTTCAAATTGTTTCATCTTCCCAAAAAAACACAATTGCCCATAGCAGTTACTCAGTATTCCCTCGCCCCCATCCCAGAAGCCATAGATTCACTTTCTATCTGAACCACGGACTTTTTTTTTTGCCTTCTGAAATATGTTTTATTGATCAGCTATTTCTTTGATAATGTGATGCAAAAGAAAACTCTCCAAATCCCAGGGTGGTGACGATGACCGTGGGTGTTCCTGCCCCACGACGGTGGGTCAGCTCAGCATCGCTTGGAAGTGGAGATGTAATAATTATGCACATTTCTGGGGTATGAGGCTTTTAGATCTGTGCATACGATGGATAATGATCAAATCAGAATAGTTAGGATACCTCAAACAACAATTATTTCTTTGCCAACCAGTGGTTTTTAGTTGGAAGGTTTTGAGGAACCAGTTTGGGTGATTTTCAGGTTGCCCTGCTTGGATCGTGTGACTTAGATATACCCTTGGTGCCATCTCCGAATGACAGAATCATATAAAAACCAGTCAAACAGGTGACGGAAAGGAGACGTGGGGCAGATACCGGTTCTGTGTTGCCGTCCGCTGATGGTCACTGGGCCCATCCACGGCCTCTTGGTTCCTGTTCATGCAGGAAAGAGTTTCAACCTGCGATCAGTGACCCCCAAAATCTGTTCCTATGTTTATAGGTGCGTGTGTGGTGTCTGAGTTTCTGGAGATTTGTAAGCTTTCGTCACAACCCATAATGTAGGACGTAGGTCTGTTCAGTTTTTTATTTTTGTAGTGATGTTTTTTGAGGAAATTGCTGAAGATGATAAATTATTTACGTGATGAAGCTTAAAATATCTAATCTCTTTGAAGAGCGGATCATGGTGGTCAACTCACCATGGAAACCTAACGCTTGGTCAGAGGAGGTGTTCCTCCAAGTGTGGGATCCTCGAGTCCCCTGAAAGAAATGTTTTATGGTCACAGAAATTGGGGAAGTCTTGCTTGCCGTACAGCGCTCTGGGATTTTTGACATGAAAGTGTATTGAAGGCCCCGGCACTCCCTACAGTGAAGAAACCCCTGGTTAGTGCAATTCAGCCTTTTCCAAAGATATTTGACCAGAAAACCGTTTTTCAGGCAGCTTCTGGTTTTAGCATGTGAGTGTGACGGGTGGAGCATCTGCGGGGAACTCTGGGTAGGGAGCTGTTTCTGTTGTAATGGGAAGAGCTCCTTGGGCTTCTCAATGGGAAACCCCCTGGCCTGCAGCAGGACTCCTGTGTTAGGGCAGCCATCGCTGTGCTGACCTCAAGATCCCTGGAGCAGGCTTCTTGCCACCAGCACCCTGCATTCGGGGCAGGCCGTTCTCCACGGTGGGGCTGCCTGTACATTAGGTGTTCACGGGCAGGCCGTTCTCCACGGTGGGGCTGCCTGTACATTAGGTGTTCACGGGCAGGCCGTTCTCCATGGTGGGTTTCCCTGTGCATTGGGGTGTTCACGGGCAGGCCGTTCTCCACGGTGGGGGTGCCCGTTCTCCATGGTGGGGTGCCCTGTACATTGGGGTGTTCACAGCACCACTGGCTTTTGCACACTGGATGCCATGGCACCCCTTGGCGGGGAAGGGGGAATCACCTGCCCCAGGCTGTGGCTCTGGCGTGAGCGGATGGCTGGGCTGTGCCTTTGGAAGAGCTAGACTCAGGCCACACCAGGGGTGTCAGGTGGAGAATTCCCTGGTCAGCAATGGGTGGAGGCTTCGAGTCAGGGGGAGGGAGAGAGGGGTTTCAGAGAGGAGGGTGGAGGAGAAGCCAACAGGGCAATCCGTGCTGCGCAGCTTCCTGGGGTGGGCAAGGCAGGTCTCGAGGAGCCTCCGTGGTGCTGGGCCGACCTGGAAGGAACCAGGCTAGCACCAGGTCAAGAGAGGGGAGACTTGTGAAGAAATGTGGGGATGGGGAAAGCGGTGACCAGGGCGAGGCCTCCGGGGGTGCCTGGCCTGGGTTCGGGCTGGGGCACCGGGTTGGGTGTCAGATGTGTGTGTTTTATTCTATGACGGTATCCCCTCCCTGGGGGGCACGACCCTCAGGACCCACACCTGCCCTCCTAGAGATGGAGAGGAAGGGAGAAGGAAGTGGAAGCCATGGAGTTCACTCGCTGAGTATGTTAGGAAACACACATTTTAAATTAGCCCACTCTACTATCCAGAAATACGTAGATGTTAGGAAACATACATTTTAAATTAACCCACTCTGCAGTCCAGAAATATGTGGAAGGTGGAATAAACAGGAATTGATGATGGATTGTGCATGCGGGTATTTGTTGAGGGAAACAAACATTTTATTTTTTAATAAAGAGAAGCTGTGGTTTAAGAGTTGTAACTCCTACGAATGGAAAGAAACCCCTTCAGTTGTGTGGCTTTCAGATGGTTTGAGAAGCAGACAGGGCAGGGGTGTGTCAGCAGCATGGTGGGAGGGCAGGGGGACGAAGGCTGGCCTGGAGCTTTTGATCTGGGCCACGTGGGAGAACGGAACACGGAAGGTCACGTGGAGGGGACACTGGAGGGCCTCAGTTGGAGTTGGGCCTATGAGCAGCCGAGACTCGGCTTGGGACAGCTGGATCTGAGAGGTCATGGCAGTGCGAGAGGAGAGGGAGCGGGCTGGTCCCAGGCAGCGGGTGGGTTGGAGCAGAGGAGTGGGATGTGGCCTCAGAATCTGTGAGTGGAGGAGCTGAGCCTGGAGCCAGGTGGAGGGGCAGCCTGGGTCCCACCGATGGCTCCTGGAGAAGACGGTGCTGGTGCAGCCCACAGGCCGGCCACGTAAGGATTTGGGCGCTGACTTGCGGGTTCTGGACAGGGCAGACCTTTCCCTTTTTCTTGTTCCCCAGGAGCCACTTCTGTGGCTGGTGTGGACCATGGGTCCTGGGAAGTGACCATCCTCCAGTGAAAGGGGAGGTGGGGCCTTCATTTAAACTAAGCTCCCCCACCTTTTATTTTTAATTAAAAGAAAGTTTTACACTTTTTACCCTACCATCAACTTGACTTTAATAAACTTTCCCCTTTATAAGAATTTGATCAAGCCTCTCTGTGTAAGAAAGTATTTGTTAGTTCTAGAATTATATAACCGTTTTTACAGTTACCTCTTTACTTACATATTTAATCAAACATTAATGTTTTCACCAGTCCCTGAATATATGTGTGCTTCTGAGGGCAGAAATACCAAATACTATGTTTTTATAGATGACTTAAACATTTTTGTAAATGAAAAACAGCAATGAGAGGAAATCTAACAGGCGCTTCCAGTCTGTGGTGGAAGGTCATCTGGAATGAACATACATGCACCTGAGCCCAAACCGCAAATTTTTTTTTTTTTTTGAGATGGAGTCTCGCTCTGTCGCCCAGGCTGGAGTACAGTGGTGCGATCTCGGCTCACTGCAAGCTCCGCCTCCCAGGTTCCCGCCATTCTCCTGCCTCAGCCTCCCCAGTAGCTGGGACTACAGGCGCCGCCACCGCGCCCAGCTAGTTTTTTGTATTTTTTGGTAGAGATGGGGTTTTACCGCATTAGCCAGGATGGTCTCGATCTCCTGACCTCGTGATCCACCCGTCTCGGCCTCCCAAAGTGCTGGGATTAAAGGCTTGAGCCACCGCGCCTGGCCCGCAAATTCTTAAAATCCATTTTTGTTATGATGGTCACAGACTTTTGAAGTTATTAAAAATTACAATGCTTTTAGAAAATGTGCATTCATTTGAAAAATTAGTTTCAAGGAACTGACTTAAAACTATCGTGGCAAGAATAATAACAGCAAAACCTTTGTTAAAGGAAATTATCTCTGTCATTAAAGTCTAAATAGAACTTTTCATTTTCTCTGAAACTCATTTTAATGTTGCAGTATAATGGCAATTCAACTCAGCATTTTGTTGTTCTAAGAACTCAACATGAGACTCATAGAAGTGATTATTAAGGGAGTAATTATATTTCAAAAAGAAACTGCTTGATGAAATGATTGAATTATAGTGACAAATGACAAATCATTGCCTAATGCTGTGGTTTCAACGTGTCCCCAAGTTCATGTGTTGAAAACTTAATTCTAACAGTATGAAGAGGCGGGACCTTCAAGAGGTGATTAGGTGGCGAGGACTCCTCCCTCGTGAACGGATTAATGCCATTATAGCGAGAGGGCTAGTGATCGTGGGCGTGGGCTCCGGATACAGGGTGAGTTTGGCCCCCGTTTTCTCTCTGGGTCATGTGCTCTCACCATGCGATGCTGCCCACCATGGGACGACCCTCACCAGGTGCCGCGCGGCCTCTTGGACTTCCCAGCCTCCAGAACCATGAGCCAAAGGAGCTTCTTTTCTGTATAAATTACCCAATCTGTGTAGTCTGTTACAGCAGCAGAAAGCAGGCTAAGAAGCCTAATTAACACAACAGAGTGTGAGTGTGAGCATGTGTGTAAGAGTATATGTGAATGTGTGTGAGAGCATGTGTGTGAGAGGATACGTGACTGAGTGTGAGCATGTGTGTGAGCATATGTGTATGTGTGAATGTGAGCATGTATGTGAATATAAATGTGACTCTGAGTGTGAGTATATATGAGTGTGAGTTTGTGAGTATATGTGAGTCTGTGTGAGCATGTGTGTGTATGAGTGAATGTGTGATCATTGTGAGTCTATATGTGTGTATGAGTATATGTGAGTATATGAGTCTGTGTGTGAGTACATGTGTTAGTGTATATGTTACTGTGAGTGTTAGCATGTGTGTAAGTGTATGAGTGTGAGCATTTGAGTATATGTGTCAGCATGTGTGTGAGTGTATGTGTATGACCATGTGTATGTGTGTGAGTGAAAGCATGTGAGTATAGGTGTGTGAGTGTGTGTGTATGTAAATATGTGTGAGCATGTGTTTTGAGTATATGTGTGTGAGCATGCATGTGCGAGTATGTGTGTGAACGTGTGTGTGTGTGAGAATGTGTGTGGGTAAGTGTGAGTGCATATTTGTGAGTGTGTGAGCATGTATGTGTGAGTGTATGAGTGTGTGAGCATGTGTGTGAGTGTGTATGTGTGTGAGCATGTATGTGAGTGTACGAGCATGTGTGAGCGTGTGTGTGTATGTGACTGTGTGTGCTGGGAAATGTGAAGGTGTGTGGGAATCTTGAAGATCAAGAATCAAATAAGATAAATATTTCCAAAGTTGTAATAAAGCTGCTCAATAGAAAAACCTGATTTAATTTACAAACATTCATCCCACACACTTCAGGAACAATTATTCAAGGAACTGAAGTGTACCTGGATTGCCTTTAATTTATGAATAATCAAACATTTGGGAGGAAAAGAGAAAGTACATTCCTAATATCATTTGATATAAAAGTAACTACTCTCTAAATACCAGAGTCAGGTTACTCAGTGTTGCATGTAGAAGAATATAAACTTAAACTATCAATTTTCTTCCATATAATTCACCCAAATTATATTAAACTGAAATTTTAAAAAATCCTTGTAACATTGAGTAACACCAAGGTTTGTGGCAACCTTGAGTCAAACAAATCTATGGGAGTCATTTTTCCAACAGTACACGTGCTCACTCTGTGTCTCTGTCACATTTTGGTAATTCAGGATTTCAAAGATTTTCATTACTTATGATATATGGTGATCTGTGATCAGGGATCTGTGATGTTATTTACTATTGTAATTGTTTTGGGGCACCACAAACCGTGCCCACATGAGACAGCAAACTTGCTGGATAAATGCTGGATGTGTTCTGACTGCTCCACCAGCCAGCCCTTCCTCCACCCCTCTCCCTCTCCTTGGGCCTCTCTATTTTCGGAGACATGAGAACATTGAAATTAGGCCAATTTGTAACCCTACAATGGCCTCTAAGTGTTTGAGTGAAAGGAAGAATTGCAGGTCTTTCACTTTAACCCAAAAGCTAGAAATGATTAAGCTTAGTGAGGAAGGCATGTGAAAAGCTGACACAGGCCAAGAGCGAGGCCTCTTGCACCGGACAGTTAGCCGAGTTGTGGATGCCAAGGACAAGTTCATGAAGGAAACTTAAGGTGCGACTCCAGTGAACCACAAGGAAGCACACAGCCCTACTGCTGAGAAGGAGAAAGTTTGAGTGGTCTGGACAGAAGATCAAACCAGCCACAACATTCCCTTAAGCCAAAGCCTAATCCAGAGCAAGGCCCTAACTCTCTTCAATTCTGTGACGGCCGAGAGAGGTGAAGAAGCTGCAGAAGAAAAGCTGGAAACCAGCAGAGGATGGTTCACGAGGTTTAGGGAAAGAAACCATCTCTGTAACATAAAAAGCACAAGGTGAAGCAGCAGGTGCTGATGGAGAAGCTGCAGCAAGTTCTCCAGGGGATCTGGCTGAGACCATCGATGAAGGTGGCCACACTAAATAACAGATTTTCAACATAGACCAAGAGCTTTCTATTGGAAGAAGATGCCATCTAGGAGTTTCCTAGCTAGCAGGCAGTCAATGTCTGGCTTCAAAGCTTCAAAGCACAGGCTGACTCTCTTGTTCAGGGATAATGCAGCTGGTGACTTCAAGTTGAAGCCAGTGCTCATGTGCTATTCTGAAAATCCCAGGGCCCTTAAGAATGATGCTAAATCTCCTCTGTCTGTGCTCTAGAAATGCAACAACAAAGCCTGGATGACAGCACTTCTGTTTACAACATGGTTTACTGAATATTTTAAGCCCACACGTAAGACCTACTGCTACTGCTGAGAAAAAAAGATTCTTTTCAAAATATTCCTGCTCATTGACAATGCACCTGGTCACCCAAGAGCTCTGACAGAGACACACAAAGAGACAAATGCTGTTTCCATACCTGCTAACACAACCTGTAGTCAGCAGTCTAAATTACAAGGAGTAATAAGACTTTCAAGTCTTATTTAAGAATATTCTTGGGTGACAGAGCGATACTCCGTCTCAAAAAAAAAAAAAAAAAAAGAATATTCTTTGGAAGGCTAGAGTTGCTCTGGACAGTGACTCCTCTGATGGATACAGGGAAAAGTAAATTGAAAACCTCTGGAAAGGCTTCCCCATTCTCAATGCCATTAAGAACATCCGGAATTCATGGGAGGAGGTCAAAATATCAACATAACAGGAGTTTGGAGGATGTTGATTCCAATGCCCGTGGGTTCAAGACCTCAGTGGAGGAAGGGGCTGCAGGTGTGGTGGAAATAGCGAGAGAATTAGGAGTGGAGTCTGAAGACTGAATTGTGGCAACCTCAGGATGAAACTTGAACAGATGAGGAGTTGCTTCTTACGGATGAGCAAAGAAAGTAGTTTCTTGAAATGGAATTGGCTACTGGAGAAGGTGCTGTGAACGTTGTGGGAATGGCAACAAAGGATTCAGAATGTTACGTCAACTTAGTTAATAAAGCCGTGGCAGGGTTTGAGAGACAGACTCCAATTTTAAAAGAAGTTCTATTGTGGGTAAAATGCTATCGAACAGCATTGCATGCTACAGAGAAACCTTTCACAAAAGAAAGGGCCACTTGATGGGGAAAACGTCACTGTTGTCTTATTTTAAGAAATCGCCAAGACCACCCTAACCTTCAACAACAGCCACCCCGATCAGTCAGCAGCTGTCAACATCAAGGCAAGACCCACCAGCGAGATGATGATCCACTGATGGCTCAGAGGATCCTTAGCAATTCTTTTTTTAGCATTAAAGTATTTGTTTTAAAATTAATGTATGCACATTTTTATAGACACAATGCTGTTGCACACTTAATGGACTAAATATACCATGAACATCACTTTTATATGCACTGGAAACAAAAATACTCATGGGACGTACTTTAGTGTGATGTTCACTTTATTGTGGCGCTGAACCACAATGTCTGTGGTGTGTGGCTGCGTAAGCCTCTGTCGTTGTCTGAGGAGAGAAGTTCAGGACCTCTCTCAGTTGTTTTACTGACCATTATTTCTGCAGTTTTGTGGCCTGGAGAAAAAAACATGAGGTGTTATGGAAAATTAGATATCAATTTAATGATTTCTATTGATATGAACACTGTTAAAACTTTGCAGTTTGTATCATTTCTGTAAAACATCAGTTAAAATTCTTCTACGGCTCCAAAACGACTCATTGAATAATGTCAAAGGAGGAATGTGCTCTCTATATGCTTGCAAGAAATAAAATGTATGCAATCAGGAAAATTTATAGGCTATCTCTGTAGACAACTGATATCTGAAAAAAAATTTTTGACTAGTTAATAAGCAGTATACACCTATTGACAGACCTTTATTAAGTCAACTTTTCCACTTCCTATCATGTGATATACAAATACTATTTTCTAGTAGTGTTTTTAGTTCCAAATTAAGTGGAGTTATGATATGATTAATAAAAATTAAGACTCTATAGTGTGGACCCATGTCATATTTTATTGTCAGAGTAAGCTGTATGTTTTCCCATCTATATTTCAACCTGAAATTCATTTTCCTGGTTGAAAAGTAAGATTCAGGTTGTTTAAACTTTTTCTGAGCTATTGTGTTCTTAGTTCAACATACAATATTTTCATTTAATATTACAGACAAAAGCACTTTAAGCTGTGGGGGCTAACTCCCTTAGCATTTGAAATAAGTCCCCATGGTCATTAGTGAGTAAGTGGCATGTGGCAAACAGTAAACTTCAGCAAAGGCCACACACATGGAACTAAGGCAGTGGGTGGGGTGAATTCAGAATCACAGGTCCAGAGTAGCTGGTCATTCATGTTTGCAGAAACACAGCAAACAAACAAATAAAAATACTCATGTGGGGCAGGAGAAGACTTGAAAAACTACAAACAAAAAACAAGAATGGGTGAAAATGAAATGACCATAAACTAAAATTGGTACATGGTCTTTTTGACAAACACGTAGCTCTAACTTACCAGCATCTCTTTTTAGTTGGTCTGACTGCTTTTTTAATGGCACTGATACTTTTCAGAAAGGGCCAATTTGGCATCTTTTTATGAAAAGCAAATTTATTTACTAATATTTTCTGTAGGGTTTAGACCCTTGTAATTCATTTCTTGATTTTGATTTCTTTAATCTTTTAACCTTTGAAAGGCAAGTGTATTAGTCCATTTTCACACTGCTATAAATAAATACTTGAGACTAGGTAATTCAGAAAGGAAATAAGTTTAACTGACTCACAGCCCGAATGGCTAGGAAGGCCTCAGGAAACTTATGGTGGAAGGGGAAGAAGCACGTCTTACACGGTGGTAGGTGAGAGGGCACGAGCAAGAACAGGAAAAACTGCCTTATAACACGATCAGATCTCCCGAGAACTCACTCACTATCACGAGAACAGCATGGAGGAAACCTCCCCGGGATCCAATCGCCTTCCACGTGGCCCCTCCCTAACCCTCCCCGGGATCCAATGGCCTCCCATGTGGCCCCTCCCTAATCCTCCCCAGGATCCAATCGCCTCCCATGTGACCCCTCCTTAACCCTCCCCATGATCCCTCCCACATGGCCCCTCTCTCAACATGTACGGATTATGGGGATTACAATTCGAGATGAGATTTGAGTAGGGAACACAGAGCCAAACCATGTCAGCAAGTAATTCATTTTTTACATATGAGAAGTTGGTAGATGAGGCAGAGGAATGAAGAATTGTAAACTGACTTATACCCCAACAGACCCTTATCCCAATCCTCACTTTCCAGAGCAATGCTATGTAATATATTTTCAAAAAGTTAGAGCATGCCTACATGTGTAAAGGAAAATTAAAATATGATACAACTGTTTTTATGATCGAGACACACATCTTAAATATATCTGAAAAGTAAAAAAGCAAATTTATTTTGCTTGAATTTTGTACTTTATTGGCTTAATTGATTCATTTTGCTTATACTGTAGTTTCATGTTTGTAAATCAGAGTTAGTTGAAAAATTTAAATATAGAATTGATAATATAAATACATATTATGTAAATTATATAATACAAAAACATGCTTTTTGGATGCTCTTTGCATTTTTGTGTTTAATTAAGAACAAGGCTGGCTGGGCGCGATAGCTGACGCCTGTAATCCCAGCACTTTGGGAGGCCGAGGCGGGCAGATCACGAGGTCAGGAGATGGAGACCATCCTAGCTAACATGGTGAAACCCCGTCTCTACTAAAAATACAAAAAAATTAGCCGGGCGTGGTGACAGGCACCTGTAGTCTTAGCTACTCGGGAGGCTGAGGCAGGAGAATGGCGTGAACCTGGGAGACAGAGCTTGCAGTGAGCCGAGATCCAGCGACTGCACTCCAGCCTGGGTGACAGAGTGAGACTCCGTCTCAAAAAAGAAAAAAAAAAAAAAGAACAAGGCCATCCAAAAAAAATGGCATATTTGGGTAATTACTTTAAAAATAACTGGAGAGCTCACTAATTACTAGGCCTGTGCTGGGCCCTTCCAGGTAAATCTCGTTCTCATCGTTACCTGTTAACTGTGCTCAGTGCACCTACGTGCTGCCAGGGCCATCTGAACACGTTTCCAAATCCCAGCTCCTTGCTGAGAACTGTTATTAAATTCGTATTGGAATTAGTTGGAATTGTTTTCCTCCTAGTCACGTGGCATTGGGTTTTACAGAGACTTCATAAACGCAGGCATGCTAGCTACTCTAACTCCACACAAAACACACATTTTGGTCATATCAAGGCACAGAGATAATTTAGTTGCTATTATTTTGTCATGATGCATTCATTTCAAAGAGAATTAACACACCATCACGTTGGGCTGTGTTGAAATTCACCACACCTCAAGTGCATTTGTGCTGAAAATCAGCCAGTGGGTTTTCGGGCCTCTGCCTTTGCTGCTGGACTTGTATCTTTGACACGGCTTTTCTGCTACTTTTCCCTTATTCTCTTCTCTCATCTGAGGCTCTACTTAGTATTTTTAGGATGTTGTCATTAATCAGCTGTCTTTAGGTGTAATTTCAGCGTTAAATGTTAAAGACTCTGTGATGTGTTGCTGTGTTTACGAGTGAGTGAGGGAACAGCCTCAGCCCTCGAGTGACCCAGCCTCATGTAGACCAGCATTAGGGGACTCTTCCAGGAGCTCACGTTCTGGATTTGCCTAAAATTGAAATGCATGTTGAATTCTCATTATAGAACCATCCAGCACTCACCACTCCTGCCTTTTCGATGAGCGTGTCCCGTGAGCTTGCTGTCCAGGGAATGTCTAGACCTCAGTGAGGTGGCTCTGGGCAAAGGCATGATCTCCGAATGATTCCAGAAGGACAGGCCCCACGGAACTACAGCCGGCCTGGCAGAGAGGGAGGTGTGAGGGTTTCATGTCATAAATCCCCAGAGAACTAACAGGCTTTGGACTAAGTTTTCTTTTTTCTCTTCCCTATCATATTTCAATTTTCCTTTACACATGTAGGCATGCTCTAACTGTTTGAAAATATATTACATAGCATTGCTCTGGAAAGTGAGGATTGGGATAAGGGTCTGTGGGGGTATAAGTCAGTTTACTTTCTCTGGGGGAGACGCCGTGTTGAAATCCTGAGAGCAGGATATGGTTTACGCACGGGAGTGCCTTGCTTTTGGTCACTGCCTCCTGACACGCCCGGCTGCCCCTGGTAAAGTGTGGGCACAACGAGGCTCTCCTGGCCTGCAGAAGTGGCCTGTGGAGGGATATAGGTGTACGCTGTGGGACAGGTGGTCTGTGTCGTGCTGCAAGGAAAGCCCCCATCGTGTGTGCGGTGTGGCTACTGGGAACCCCGAGAGACAGAAACCACAGGCTGCGCCCCTGCCTGGTGGAGCTAGCAGAAATTTTGGGAGTAAATGCCCATTTGGTAAAAAAAAAATCCCCAGAAGAAGCAAGCAATTATGTTTTTAAAAAACATCTATTCAGCCGGGCATGGAGGCTCGTGCCTATAGTCCCAGCAGTTTGGAAGCCTGAGGTGGGAGGATTGCTTGAGGCCAGGAGTTTGAGACCGACTTGGACGATGTAGTAAGACTCTGCTTCTACAAAAAACAATACAAATAAAAGTGGTGGGGTGTGATGACACATACCTGTGGTCCCAGCTATTTGGGAGGCTGAGGTGGGAGGATTACTTAAGCCCTGGAGTTGGAGGCTGCAGTGAGCTATGACTGCACCATTGCACTCCAGCCTGGGCTGCTGAGTAAGACTCTGTCTTACAAATAAATAAATAAAAGCACATTTTAATTTCAAACTTTGTCTTTTCCTTGCAAGCTTAAAAAGCTTACGTATGTTGTATTATCTCCCTGGATATAAACTCTGGAATATTGAAAGAATAACTAGTTGTGACTTTTAATTATTACTACAGTTTGAACATCAAATTTTTGGCCACATCTTATTTCACAACAGTAAAGAGTATTTTATTTTGGCTGGGTGCAGTGGCTCACACCTGTAATCCCAGCACTTTGGGAGGCTGAGGTGGGCAGATCACTTGAGACCAGCCTGACCAACACGGAGAAACCCCGTCTCTACTAAAAATACAAAAATTAACCGGGTGTGGTGGCGGGCACCTGTAATCCCAGTTACTCGGGAGACTGAGGCAGGAGAATCGCTTGAACCTGGGAGGCGGAGGTTGCAGTGAGGCGGGATGACACCACTGCACTCCAGCCTGGGTGACACAGTGAGACTCTGTCTGAAAAAAAAACAAATAAATAAAAAACTTTTTCATTTTAATGCAGAAAGGCACGATTATGTGCTAGCGATTACCACCTTGCTGCAGGAACTCAGGGACACCTTTCTTATTCAGTCAAGGTCCTCTGTGCTGTGTGCGTGTGTCCTGCCCGTGAGAACGATATGAAGTGCTGTGGAGGGATCTGCGGTGGGAAATTAGGAATGACATGCTTAAGATAAAGGGTTGCAGCCACTGGAATAGTGTCTGATGAAGACTTAGAGCGATCGTGAAGCCCCTCGAACTGCTTATCCACCCTGACACTCTGCCACTGTGAGCCAATGGTGGTGTAATCATTTATTTGGAAACTGCAGCTTGGTGCAGTGAGAAAGAGCCTCCGGCAGGACCGTGACAAGCACGGTAGAGAGAGAGGAAGGCGAGGACCAGATCTGCCTTTCCCGAAGGGCACAGCAACCGGGAGTGACCAGGCGGCAGCAAGCACAGTTGCCGAGTTGCTTCTCTGTTGGGCTCACGCGGCTCCTGTTTGGTTTTCATGGGTTGAGATATTTGAACATACTACAGGCGATATTTTTCTTTCTTTTCTTTTCTTTCTTTCTTTTTTATTTCTGAGAGAGTCTCACTCTGTCGCCCAGGCTGGAGTGCAGTGGTGTGATCTCGGCTCACCACAACCTCCACCTTCTGGGTTCAAGTGATTCTCCTGCCTCAGTCTCCCAAGTAACAGGGATTACAGGTGCCCACCACCACACCAGGCTAATTTTTGTATTTTTAGTAGAGATGGGGTTTTACCATGTTGGCCAGGCTGGTCTTGAACTCCCGACCTCAGGTGATCCATCCATCTCAGCCTCCCAAAGTGCCGGGATTACGGGCATGAGCCACCACGCCCAGCCAGGTGATCACTTTTCATCATGCTGGCCATTATCTTGTTATTTTCTGCTTTTATCAGCTTTTCATTATTCACGAGGCAGCTTTGTTCTTCTAGAACACTGGCCTTCAAGGATGCTTGGGCAAGGCTGTCCGAGTACTGGGCGCTCTGCCCCTGGCCTCCCCTCTGTGGACCAGGCTCCTCTCAGCAGGTGTGAACCCCTGACAGATCCAGGGCTGCATGCTGCTGCCTGTTCTCTGCTGGCCCCGACAAGATGGAGCAGTGCCCAGGTACTCCCCGGCCCCTGTTTTTTAGTGACAGGTGTTGGGAGGCCCTGTCAGGCAGGGCTGAGTGCTGGCAAGCAGAGCGTCTCCACTGGCTTCTCGTCTGGGCAGCATCACAGTGGACCTGGTGAAGCAGAGCTTCCTTCTTTCAGGCTGAGAACCGACTGCATTTGGAGGCAGACAGAGGCACGCACGAGGGTTCTGGAAATGAAGGCCAGGTCCATGGACGCTCAGGCTGCCTTTCAGCAACTTCTAATTGTTGGACACCCCGGCGAATGCTACATCCTGCCACAGATGACAGAGTGGGCAGCCTGGGGTGGCTGGAACCTGTTACGTGATTGTCCCTATGAGCAAATGCAGTGGATGTTACAAACGTCCACATGTTCTTTAGCAGCCGAGTGCTAAAACACAGGCCTCCCTGGTGGCAAGCGATGGCAAGGTTTGCACACGGAGGCTTCGGCGCGTGAGAAAGTTAGTGTTACATTCGTCTGTCCACACTGGGCTTAGAATTTTTTTAACTTTTTATTTTTTGAGACAGGATCTCACTCTGTAGCCCAGGCTGGAATGCAGTGGTGTGAACTCAGCTCACTACAGCCTCAACCTCCTGGGCTCGAGTGATCCTCCCACCTCAGCCACCTGAGAAGCTGAGACTACAGACATGCAGCACCATGTCCAGCTAATGTAAATTTTTTTTTTTTTTTTTTTTTTTTTTTTGTAGAGACAGGGTCTCTTTATGTTGCCCAGACTGCTGGACTCAACAACCCTCCTGCTCAGCTTCCCAAAGTGTTGGGATGACAGGTGTGAGCTGCTGTGCCTGGATGTCTTAGGCAGTTTGCTCTTAGCAGCCATATCCACAGGATGTCTGTGACATCTTGCTACTTACATACAGTAGAAAAATTTGTCATGGAATCTGGGCACACTGAAACCATCCATAAAAATTGATGATCTTTATTCTGATTTCAGGTAGTGACAGGGTTTGGCTGTGTCCCCACCCAAATCTGATCTTGAGTTGTAGTTCCCATAATCCCCCCGTGCCAGGGGAGGGACCCGCTGGGAGGTCACTGAATCATGGGGGTGGTTATCCTCATGCTGTTCTCGTGATAGTGAGTGAGTTCTCATGAGATCTGACGGTTGTATAAGGTGCTTCTCCCCATTCACTCTGCACTTCTGCTCGCTGCCACCATGAGAAGAAGGACGTGCTTGCTTCCCCTTCCACCATGATTGAGGCCTCCCCAGCCACGTGGAACTGCAAGTCAGTTAAACCTCATAAATTACCCTGTCTTGGGTATTTCTTCATAGCAGTGTGAGAATAGACCAATGCAGGTGGTATAAGAAGTCTGTGTGGAGCTGAGGATAATGAACAGGGAAGCTGAGGAAATTTCTTAGGATCAGGGTGGCTTTGGAGATGTGGCTGGAGCCCACTGGGTGTGGGCACCTGAGATCCAGTTGGAGAGGAGGGGTCAGAGAAATCACCCAGCTTCCTTGCCCAAGAGGAACCAAGGGAAGGGATGAAAGCCACTTGCGGAGCCTGTTCTCACCCAATCCCCATCTCTGTTGGCCTTGGCCACCCTGGAGGCACCAGGACTTTTGTTGGGATTAGGAGCTTGCCTGTACATGTTTTTGGAAAGTCAAAATAATTATGCAGTTTTATCTCTATTTCGCAGCTGACGTTTAAAATACAGCAAATATGAGAGCGATCTGACTTTTTAGAGTGCGATTCTAATAGACTTTCCCAGATTTGATGTCTACCTAAGACAAGCCATAAAAGATTAAGCAACAGAGTCACATTATCCAATGGCTCTCTTCAGCTAGGGGGCCGCAGACCCTGCATTTGCTCAGGCCGAGTTCATTCAAATATTAACTGATTAGTCTTCATTGTGCACGGTATTCTCTAGAATCGTGACTTGTTGGTGAAAGCTGGGACATAATTTGGACTCTCAGACCGAATTCAAAATTGCCTGTTGACTTGGCAGCCTCTAAGGTGCCATGAACAGTACAAGGCGTGTCAGGGACCCCTGGAGCAGCTTTGTTACTGAATGGACAAAGAAACGTTTTGGCGAGATTCTCCAATCTGCTCGCGGCCACACGGCGTGCCACATCCTCTGTGTGTTGTTGATGATGAGGAGGATGACGGCCTTGGAAAACCACAGCTTTGGAGCTGAGCTTTCAGCGTGGGTGGAGGCCCTTGTGGGAATGAGAGAGGCCTGTACTTCCCCAGGTGATGCCTCACTCTGGTTGCCCGAAGTCTTTCACCAGCACCTGCTGTGTACAAAGCCCCACACACGTGGGTGGCTTAGAAACAGTTCTTACGGCCAGAAGTCAAAACCAGGGTGTGAGCAGGGCTGTGCTCTCCCGAAGGTTCAGGGGAGTCTGCTCCCGGGCCCTCTCCAGCTTCTGGCAGAGGCCGGCAATCTTGCTGCCCCTCAGCTGCAGATGTGTCACCCCGGGCCTTGCTTCCATCCCCATATGGCCACCTTCCCTGGGCGTCTGTGTCCTTTTCTTATAAAGACATCAGTCCCACGGGAGTGGGCCTTTCACAGCCTCATCTTAATTTGATTACATCTGCCAAGGCCTTGTTTCCAAATAAGGCCACATTCACAGGCCAGGGTTTAGGACGCGAGCATATCTTTCTTGGGGGACACATTCAACATTTAGCGCCCCCAAAAGGAAGAATATTGCACACATAGTTACACTGGCGAACAGTACCTCGGTTTGTACATGTGACAGTGAGATGCGATGGGTGGAACTGGGCTGCAGTTTAGAAGCTCTGTGATTTTTACCGAAGAAGAGCACTTGTGTCCTGAAGAAGGTGACGAACGCCGCATGGACCGCGTGTAGTGCAGGTGGTTTGCATTCAGGAACCACGCAGTGTGGTGTGTCTATAATGTCCACTATGAGAGTCCTGCTGTGTGATCGCCTGTGGCTGGTGCCGCAGGAGTCACGCCCCGGGCCCCAGGCTCCGGGGTCATCCAGGACGGTCCTTGGCCCTGCCGGCTTCTGGGGATGTCGGAGCACCGGGTGGTCACCTGACAGCCATCGTGGCATGAGAGTTGAAGACGCCAGGGCTGCTTTAGGCTCAGGACTGGGTCTGTGTCTGTCTCTCTGTAAGTTTCACCTGGATGTTGGTGTTGGACTCTGCTGAGGCTGTTGTAACAAAATGCGTAGGCAGAGAGGCCCATGAGCAGCAGGGCTTTATTCTCCAGCACTCCGGAGCTGGAGGTTGGAAAGCGGGGGCCAGCACGGTGCGGCTCCGGCTCCGGGAGGAGGCTTCCGGGTTGTGTCCTTGGGTTGAGGGATGGGGCCGAGGGCTCCTCTAGGGCCTCATTAATCCCGTCCACGCGGGCGCCCATCTTGGGGCCTTGTCACCTCGCCAAGGCCCCCCCTGCTAAGATCACCGCCTTGGGGGTGATGATGTCAATGTGGGAATTTTCGGGGGCCACAACGTTCAGTCCATTTCAACTGGCAACAGGACAAAGCCACCGAACTGCCCAGATGTGTTCAGGTACAAAGCAAATACCAGATGATGAGCTGAGCGGTGAGAGTCAGTCGCTGAGAGGGAAATGCCAGCAAGGAAGATGCAAAGAGACCCCGTCACAGGAAAAACACGGCAGCAAGAGCATTTTTCCGATTCACCTGGAGGCAGGAGGGGGAAAATCCATGCCTGGCTGGGGTCTGGTACCCAGCGAGTACGCTATTGCTTCTTCGTGAGTTTCCAAAGTCGCTCTTTCTGTTTCCAATTCCGTGTAGCGCCGTCCCATCCTGCAGTGAGCCGTGTGTCCACGTGACAGTGGGATGTGTAACAGGACGCTGCGGGGCCCTGGCAGGGCGTGCGTGGAGGAAAGCATGTTTACGTAGCTAATTCTTTCCATAGCCATCTTAGAACAGGGAGTGGTTAAATGTACTGGTTTAGTGTGATCGTATTAATTTTATAAATGTGACGAATAAATCATGATGTGCTGCTGTGCCAAAGTTGACTTAAAGAGCTCAGTGATTCCAGTGACGTCGATGGCAAGGGAAGGGTCACGGTTCTGATCCATCCAGTGACATCGATGGCAGGGGAAGGGTCGCGGTTCTGATCCATCCAGTGACGTCGATGGCAGGGGAAGGGTCGCGGTTCTGATCCATCCAGTGACGTCGATGGCAGGGGAAGGGTCGCGGTTCTGATCCATCCAGTGACGTCTATGGCAGGGGAAGGGTCGCGGTTCTGATCCATCCAGTGACGTCTATGGCAGGGGAAGGGTCGCGGTTCTGATCCATCCAGTGACGTCTATGGCAGGGGAAGGGTCGCGGTTCTGATCCATCCAGTGACGTCTATGGCAAGGGAAGGGTCATGGTTCTGATCCATCCAGGCAGGGGAAGGGTCACGGTTCTGATCCATCCAGTGATGTCGATGGCAGGGGAAGGGTCACGGTTCTGATCCTTCAGATGGGATTTCTGTGCTAACTTCCCTGGCCCACGCCTTCGTTGCTTCCTCTACGGTCAGCTGGGGCTTGGGATGTGCCTCCCATAAGAAACTACAGGTGCCTGCTGCAAGGACACTCAGCAGCAAGACACACCCCCCGGGTAGAATGAAGACCAGGTCAGGGTTCCTTCTGGGACATCAGACAATTGCTCGGAGACCCAGGCTGGTGTGGGATGGTGGCTGACCCTCTCTCAGCCCCACTCTTCTGAGCCCGGAGCCCTGGCCTTTGACTTCTCTTCCAGTGAGGCCAGCGGACCCCAGCTCCTCTTCGGGTGTGACTTCCGACCTGCACCGGCGTTTTATCATCACCATATTGATCTCTGGCAGACGAAATGGATCCAGAATTCTCAGTTCTCATTCCCATCTCATACCAAGTGAGAAAATTTAGGGCAAAACCAGAGCTTATTTTCTACCAGACAAAATTTTAGAAAGTTCTACCATGGGATTTTCCTAAATATAAGTAATAAGGCAAAGCAAGATGTGTTCTCAGTGTGAGGACTGGCAAGGGCGCTGCATTCTGAAGATGCTACGCTGGGCTGGGAGTTGTGCAGCAGCGAGGTCAGCCTGGGTTTGTTGCTGCTGTTCAGTGAGATGCAAAAGCACAACAGAAAGACTGAAAGCCGTTACGGAGGAAACGGTCCCATCCATCTCCCCGCTCACGCGGGTGTGTTTTCATCAGTGGCGTGCGTGGAGATTACAGCAGTGGCAGAGGAACCGTTTGTTATTATTTTCAGTTTCATAATTCAACCTCAGACTGCAAGGGACGGAGACAGGGTTTTTATAGGTGGGACTGAGTTTAGTGTTTTTCCTATAAAATAATTTCCACAAATTTAGCTTCAGGCTCTCATTCAGATACAGGAGCCCAGATTCAGAATTCATTTTTTGGACCTCCATAAAATGCACAATCCTCTGACCGACGAAACCCTCGCGGCGTGATTGCGGCCGCGCCAGGCTGCTCACTGCGCGCCTTGCTGCCCACCCTGCTGCTGGACGCCCTGCCTGGCTGGCTCCCTTCTCTGCCCACCGTCTCCTTTGTGCCCGTCTCTCCACTGTCAGCTCAGGCATTCCTTCTTTATAGAAGCGCCCTTGCATCTGTGGCCACCTGTGTCCCAGCAGCAGGTGTGCATCTCAGCCCCCCGGCGTCCGCAGGTGGGGGGCATGTGGTCGCTCCTCACCAGGCCCAGCAACCTCAGGGCAGGGGTGGTGCTGGGCCACTTCTGTGTCCTCCACTCTTGCACGTAGGAGGAGCTGTGGTGGCCACTGCTGCTGTGGGGTAATGCATGCTACCATGTCCCTGGCACACAGGACTGTGTGACTGTGAGAAATGACAGCTCCTCCTCCTCCTCTCTTCTCTTCCTCCCTCCTCCGTCCTCTTCCTCCCTTCTCCAGTCTCTTCCTCCCTCTTCCTCCCTCCTCTGTCTTCCTCCCTCCTCCTCCTTCCTCCTCCGTCCTCTTCCTCCCTCCTCCCTCTTCCTCCTCCCTCCTCCATCCTCTTCTTCCCTCTTCCTCTTTCCTCCTCCGTCCTTTTCCTCCCTCCTCCCTCCTCCTCCGCCCTCCTCTTTCTCCCTCCTCCTCCCTCCTCTTCCCTCTTTCTCCCTCCTCTGTCCTCTTTCTCCGTCCTTCTTCTCCCTCCTCTTCCTCCCTCCTCCTCCATCCTGCTCCTCCCTTTTCCTCCTCCCTCCCTCCCTGTTCCTACCTTTCCCTCCTCCTCCTCCCTCCTCTTTCACCATCCTCCTCCTCCTTTTTCCTCCTCTCTCCTCCTCCCTTCCCCTCCTCTCTCCTCCTCTCCCCTTCTCCCTCCTCCTCTCTCCTCCTCCGTTCCTTTCCCCTCTTCTCCCTCTCTTTCTGCAAATCCATTCTGAGAACTGATAATTAATGACACTGATCAAGCTGTAGGTACAAGATTCGTGTATTTATGTATTTTCCCCAATTTGGTCTCTTCCCAAGGTCATCTTTGATTCTACTTTTTAAAGTAGATGTGCTAAACTTTTAGGAAATTAGAGAAAAGGTACAGCTATTTTAAATTTGTTTTAATTTAATGGTAATGGAATAGTCTAAGTTCTTTTCTTTAAAATGTGCTGTTAAAGCTCACCCAATTTTTCTTACGTTCCTCAGTGTTTATGGTGATGATCCCTTTAGAAAACCTGAACTGGCCTGATGTTTGAATTCCTCGACCAAATGAGTAAAAATGTTGGCTTTTGTGGTAAAAGCAACAGTAGCTAGCGATAGAGGACAAGGGAGTTCACTTACAAACACGAATTTCCTACGCACCACCAGAGGGGCTAGAGGGGGAGACAAGCTTCACTGAAGATCGTGGGAGACTTCCTTGCTGAAATTCCACATCATTTCTTAAAGAATCATTGACCATATAAAAAACAAAAAACAAACAAAAAACGCCCCAAACACAAAGTTAAAGACAATATATTTTCTTTATTTTTATTCCCACGTAAGAAAGAAACGGTCAGTGGGAAAACCAATGAATTATTTTGGCATTCCATATAATACAAAAGTAGTAAATTTATGCTCTCACAATGAACATACAAAAGAAATGAGAAGAAAATAAAATATAAGGAATGTTTAGACTCAATAATGCAAAACGGCTTAGGAGGGATTCTGTTTGTTAGTCTCTGATCTAGCATTTATAAGTGCAAATATTTTCACACAGTCAGATTTGTGTCTCTCCCCTTATTATTACTCCAGGGAATAATGTAAATGACTGGCATCTAAAGTAATCAGAAATCTTTTTTCTCTTCGCAGTGCACGTTGTTCACATATAAATGACTCACATCAACTCAGGCACAGTCCTTAGCATAGAGTGCTGGCCTGTTTTATGTAGACACGCATTTCTCTGTTTTTCCTCACAGCTAGATTCTTGCTTTGATGGTGATGACTTCTGCACTGAGATAAAAGATGAATTCATTCGTGGCTCCATGTTGGGCCAGGCTGGACTTTGTTCTGGGGTTTTGCTTCAATTTGAGTCATTAAAGGAAAAAATCCTCTGCAACAATGTTATTAATGTGATAACAGAAATACTTGTAATAACTAGATAATTTTAAGAACCTAAGTCCATCCGTCTGTTAATCTCAGCTGTGATTAAGGAGGCAACCCTAATGCCCATTATTCCTAATGACAAGACCAAGCAGGCTTAAAGCATTAGCCGGCGGCGGCCACAGAGACGGGCGCTGAAGGGCATCAGCAGTCCTGGCCACAATTGAGGGATTGGTCCGTCCTCCACACAACAAAAGTGATACAAAAGAATGACACCCTCGCTAGAGTCCATTTCCTCGTATAATCACACAAAATGATTTTTCTTAAATATGATAATAAATCACAGCAAAAAATCAATATGGCAGGGCCCAACTGCTGCGGCCTGATAACGCATCAATCAATAGTTAGTATTTAGATTTTAATTAATACATAGCTGTGCAGAGGCTTTTTAAGAGAGAAATATTATCTTAGATAAAAAATCCAGCACTGTTAGCATGCAAAAGTTGTTGCTCATATCTGTCATTGATCAATCCGCTGGAGTTGTGATTAAAAATCCTTGAAAATATCAGACAAGAGGGTGAAACAGATTGAACAACAACAAAAAAAGAATGTCTTGGGCCTGTTTGCCTAGAAAATGGCTCGAGATGCTGGAGAGTCGGCACGGCCGCTGCAGCCTGCCAGGCAAGAGAGTCCATTTCACACAGATGGATACAGAATTTAGGAGCCTATGGAGACACAGCCTGAGGCCTGTGTCACTGGGTCAGAATCAGAGAATTCCGAACGCACAACCCCGATTCCCTCCATCCCTTCCCCCAGTCTTATTAGATATAGTTTTGGATGAAAGTTTTCCCTTGATGAGAAAGTATTTAAAGGTAATTTTATTTTATGTGTTTTTTTTTTTTTTTTTTTTAAAGTAGAGATGGGGTTTCAGCATGTTGGCCAGGCTGGTCTAGAACTCCTGGCCTCAAGTGATCCACCCGCCTTGGCCTCCCGAAGTGCTGAGATTGCAGGTGTGAACCACGGCACCTGGCTAAAAGTAATTTTAGTGTTGGGAGAGCCACATCTTTTCAGTGATGCTCTGAATTTCTTGCATTTCCTTTGACATATGAATACTTGGGCTATTCAAATTGAAGCTGCAAATAGGTAGGCTGAGATTTCCGTTTCCAAATCTCTGAAGAGGACCGTGCGTCCCCTTGATGGGGTTCGCACACTGTCTTCCTTGCTGCTCACTCGGCCTCTCTCCCTCACTGCCCATCGCCTCATACCTTAGTTCCCACAACCTTATGTGAACCAGGAGTTTACAAAACCAGTCCCCACGGAAATGACTCTTCTTTTGGTGTCCCCAACCCTTGATATTTACCAGGTGTTTTATCAAGAAGAAAATGTTTCTTGCTCTTTAGGGTCAGGTGAAACAATCAAAGACAAGCGGTGAAGACAGAACACCCGTTTTTGAAGCTTCTTGGGAAGAGGGTGTAAGACGATGATGCTAAGTCCTTTTGGGAGTATCTGGTGCAGGTGCAACTTCTTACGGTTTTCTTTTAAGTTAGTTCCCTTGCTGGGTCTTCTCCTTTCTCTGTTGATTTTCTCTGTTGGTGTCCCTTTTCCCACTCACGTAGAGAGTGAGCTGCAGCCTCTGGCAGAATTGCTAAATCTAGTGTTCTTTAGGATGACCTCCCGATGCAGCAAACGCAGGGTCAAGGGGAAATTCACCCACAGAGGCCAGGTTGCATGGGTCTAGAGAGGAGAGCGAGCGCTCCAAACTTCTCTCCCTGACGTCTTCCTGAAGGCCTGCCGGATTCCTCCTTCCGCATCTTCACTTCGCGTGTGACTTGGTGCCAAACTCAGGGGCACCCGTGTGGGAAAGAAGGCTGCTTCCTGGTGGCCCACGCCGCCCGGGTCCCCTGGCCATCACGGCAAACGGAAGAAGGAAAAGGCGCTTCAAGGCAGCTGAGTCGATGCCAGGAGGATTTTCCAAGCAGGGTTCTTATCCATGAGGATGTGAGTTGAGGATTTTGTCAAAAACAGAAACCTCAGAAGGTTGAAGTGATTTGTTCCCAGCGGAAGAGAAGGAAAGTTTCTCCAGAGCCAGCGCTAATGTTGAGGCAAAGATTTAAACAAACAGAAGCACGAAAAAGCACTTAGGAACTCCTGCAGAACCTTGGAGAGATGACGCAACTTGCCTACATTTCCAGGTCATGTCCCATCATTGGGAACCCTGAGAGGCCCTTGGTTGTGGCCAATGGCCATGAAAAGTGACAACAAATTGGTTTCTGGGAGTCAAAGAACATTAGGATTATTGGGTAATGGGGGTCCCTGGTGGAATGTGGGTTCAGGGATGGTGGTCTCGATCCACCAGGCTTCCTCACCAAAGTTCCAGGTGGAATGTTCCAAGCCGGGGAACGTAGCCAGATGAGCACCGTGGAGGAGCAGGCAGGCGCCTGGGCTTGTACGTACTGCAACCCTGCAGCATGAAAGGCCTATGTGCTCGCCTGACCATTCCACCTCCAGGACTTTACCCTGTGGACATAATCAGATAAGCACAGACATTTGTGTATCAAGATATTCCCTGCAGTAAAGCAACAGCAGAAACAACCCTCACCTTGCAGCAGCTAAATCCTCAGCCGTGGAGGAGTTGCTTCGTGCAAGGCACGGTGTAAAATACAGTCTGTAGAACACAGACGGTGTCAAACACAGTCGCCGAGGTCGTCATGTCCCGAAGAACCCTCAGTGACACTGGGGGAAAGACAGTCTCAATTCTGTTAAAGAAACAGTGACAGTGCCTGGAAAATTTAAAAAAATTCATACGTGTTTTTGGGACATGTCCTCACGTTCCATTTGAAGTAGAAAGGGAGAACTCGGGTTTCCAGGCTGCGGTGAGAGTTGATTCTCTGCTATCCCCGAGCCCTTCAGTGGAACTCTGCTGGTTTCACTCCTAATTCAGACAAAACTGTATTCACCAAAGCCTACGCCTGGATATGGCAAACTCCGAGTTCCTTGATTTTTGTTTTCCTCCATTTCCCCTTTTTTCACAGGACGTACCATCATCTTTCCAGCTAATTGAGCCCAAACCCTGTCTCTTGCTAATGTCAAATGGTTGCCCTATAATGCTTCCCCAGCCCCAGGATCTTTAGGAGCTGGTCTCCTTCAGCCCTACAAATTAGACCAGAGTTTCTAAAGCACCTGTATTCGTCTGTTCTCACACTGCTATAAAGAAACATCTGGGCCGGGCGCGGTGGCTCACACCTGTCATCCCAGCACTTTGGAAGGCCGAGGCGGGTGGATCACGAGGTCAGGAGATCGAGACCATCCTGGCGAACATGGTGAAACCCCGTGTCTACAAAAAAATTAGCCGGGCATGGTGGCGGCGCCTGTAGTCCCAGCTACTTGGGAGGCTGAGGCAGAAGAATGGCGTGAACCCGGGAGGCGGAGGTTGCAGTGAGTCGAGATTGCGCCACTGCACTCCAGCCTGGGCGACAGAGCAAGACTCCATCTCAAAAAAAAAAAAAAATAAAATAAATCTGAGACTGGGTAGTTTATAAAGAAAAGAGGCTTAATGGGCGCACAGTCCCACAGGCTGTGCAGGAAGCACACTGCTGGCCTCTGCTTGGCTTCTGGGGAAGCCTCGGGAAACGTTCAGTCATGGCAGAAGGTGAAGAGGGAGCAGGAAGAGAGAGAGTCGGGGGGGGCCCACACTTTCAAACAGCCAGATCTCGCAAAAACTCACAACCATGACGACAGCGCCAAAGGGGATGGTGTTAAACTACAAGAAACTGCCCCGTGACCCTGTCACCTCCCAGCAGGCCCTGCCTCCAGCACTGGGGGTGACAGCTGGACACAGGATTGTGGGGAGGACGCAGAGCTAAACCATATCGAGGTCATACGTTATATTTAATCAAGCCCCATAAAACAAACGAGGTGAAAGGTTGGAGGCAAATGCATGTTCTCACCTAGAGGGTTGAACTTAAGAAATATTATCTGCAGTCAGACCTTTAAGTAGATGTAGACTGAAGTCCCTTAGGTCTCAAACCGGTTTTTCTTTTCTTTTTTTTAAAGCACCTCAGAGAAGAGGGCGATTTGAAAGTAAGGCCTGGAGGCATCTGCGAAGTCACTGAGGGAGGAATGACCTTTCATTTGCTTTAGAGCTTTTTGGTTTTTTTGTAATAATCACATTAAAATAATTCTCATGTAATTAGAATAGAATAAGATTTTATCTTTCAAAGGTAAGGCAATGGAAAGATATTTATTTGTGAAATAAAATTAGCAACCATATCATGAGATTGATTAAGAAAACAGCCACCTTAACTTAAGGTTCCAAAGGTCTGAGCTGTGAGGGGTGTACGATGTTGCTACCAGAATAATTCCACGGTATTTGCTGAGGCCTGACGTCTGCAGGCCGGGGTACCAGTGCCTTCTTGGAGGTGGTGGCCCTGCGCCACGTGCCAGTTTGCTGCGCGAGTCCGTGACCATGCTTGTTAGTTGGGGAACACGTGGGCTCTGGGAGGCCTGAGGCTTAGGTTCCAGGGATAACCCTAGATGTCCAGCACTGAGCAACTACCTGGTGACGGGAGTTATTGAAGTCACGGCGCCTCTCTGAGGCAAAACCAAGCTCTTGAGTGAAAACAGCGTGGCGGGGAAGAGCAGCGAGCACACACATCTAAACGGACGTGATTTGCTTTCCTTCCTTTGTTGCTGTCTTTCTTTAGCTCTAGGAGAGGCAGGAGCGTCTCGTCTCATTCTGCAGATGAGCATGGGTTTGAAGACAGGTGTTCTGACTGGAGGGCAGCTGTTGATCCTTCTCTGCTGCCAGCCCAGGGTCATCTCAGGGGTGGGGGGGGTTTGTGGTGGGAGGGCCCTTGTCCTGCCTGGCTCCGACGCTCACCCTCAGGGGCTCACGGTGCCAGCTCTTGGTGCTGGGCCCCCGAAACCCTCTGTCCCTCGTCCCCTCAGCCTGCGGCCCCCCACTCCCTGCTGTGTCTTGCTGGTGGAGGGAAGGGCTGAGGGAGCAGGTCCTGCTGCTGGAGATAGGGTTTGCGGGGACTCGTGTGAATGTGGGAGAGCTGGTGAGCACACTTCCCTGGGGGATGGCTAGGAGGCTCACCAGTCGGGGGGCCAGGGTGGGGAAACACTTTCCCCTCTTTTCTTGTTTCCTTCTCCACCGTCCAGCACGCCATTGTCCCGGCAGGCCCGGGGGAGCCGCCTTCTAGAATCTGCGTAACCGGGGCCTGATTCACTAAATATCACGAGTGTGTACCTTACACTCATTTACATTTTAAATGGGTACATTTTAAGTCCCATCCTTTCTGAAAATATGAAATGCTTCCTAGAATTATACGTTAGACAATAAGATTAGACTCGTCTGGAGTATTGACTATGAATAAACTTTTAATAAATTGGCGATAAGAATTTATTATTAAAAGACTATGAATAAACTTTTAATAAATTGGCGATAAGAATTTATTATTAAAAGACTATGAATAAACTTTTAATAAATTGGCGATAAGAATTTATTATTAAAAGACTATGAATAAACTTTTAATAAATTGGTGATAAGAATCTTCCTGAGGGAAGCACCTCAGTGCAGCTTCCAACTGGAGAGGCCCTGGGTAGCTGGAGTCCAGGCCGTCTATGGTGAGGTCCAGGCCGTCTGTGGTGAGGTCCAGGCCATCTGTGGTGGGGCCCAGGCCGTCTGTGGTGAGTTCCAGGCCGTCTGTGGTGAGTTCCAGGCCATCTGTGGTGGAGCCCAGGCCGTCTGCGGTGAGGTCCAGGCCGTCTGTGGTGGGGCCCAGGCCGTCTGCGGTGAGGTCCAGGCCATCTGTGGTGAGTTCCAGGCCGTCTGTGGTGAGGGGCTGCGGTGAGGTCCAGGCCGTCTGTGGTGAGGTCCAGGCCGTCTGCGGTGAGGTCCAGGCTGTCTGTGGTGAGGGGCTGCGGTGAGGTCCAGGCCGTCTGCAGTGAGGCCCAGGCCGTCTG
Organism: Macaca thibetana thibetana; assembly: GCF_024542745.1. NCBI lineage: Eukaryota > Metazoa > Chordata > Mammalia > Primates > Cercopithecidae > Macaca > Macaca thibetana. The sequence goes on from NC_065595.1 coordinate 1,249,694, forward strand.
CGGTGAGGTCCAGGCCGTCTGTGGTGAGGTCCAGGCCGTCTGCGGTGGAGCCCAGGCCGTCTGTGGCGAGGTCCAGGCCGTCTGTAGTGAGTTCCAGGCCGTCTGTGGTGAGGTCCAGGCCGTCTGTGGTGAGTTCCAGGCCATCTGTGGTGGAGCCCAGGCCGTCTGCGGTGAGGTCCAGGCCATCTGTGGTGGAGCCCAGGCCGTCTGCGGTGAGGTCCAGGCCGTCTGTGGTGGGGTCCAGGCCGTCTGCGGTGAGGTCCAGGCCGTCTGTGGTGAGGGGCTGCGGTGAGGTCCAGGCCGTCTGCGGTGAGGTCCAGGCCGTCTGTGGTGAGGGGCTGCGGTGAGGTCCAGGCCGTCTGTGGTGAGGCTCAGGCCGTCTGCGGTGAGGTCCAGGCCGTCTGTGGTGAGTTCCAGGCCGTCTGTGGTGAGGCTCAGGCCGTCTGTGGTGAGGTCCAGGCCGTCTGTGGTGGAGCCCAGGCTGTCTGTGGTGAGGCCCAGGCCGTCTGTGGTGGAGTGTCCAGGCCGTCTGTGGTGAGGCTCAGGCCGTCTGCGGTGAGGTCCAGGCTGTCTGTGGTGAGTTCCAGGCCGTCTGCGGTGAGGTCCAGGCTGTCTGTGGTGTCCAGGCCATCTGTGGTGAGTTCCAGGCCGTCTGTGGTGGAGTGTCCAGGCCATCTGTGGTGAGGCCCAGGCCATCTGTGGTGGGGTGTCCAGGCCGTCTGTGGTGGGGCCCAGGCCGTCTGTGGTGGGGCTCAGGTCATCTACGGTGGGGCCCAGGCTGTCTGTGGTGAGGTTCAGGCCGTCTGTGGTGGAGTGTCCAGGCCGTCTGTGGTGGAGTCCAGGCCGTCTGTGGTGGAGTCCAGGCTGTCTGTGGTGAGGTCCAGGCCGTCTGCAGTGGAGTGTCCAGGCCATCTGTGGTGAGGTCCAGGCCGTCTGTGGTGAGGTCCAGGCCGTCTGCAGTGGAGTGTCCAGGCCGTCTGTGGTGAGGTCCAGGCCATCTGCCGTGAGGTCCAGGCCGTCTGTGGTGGGGCTCAGGCCGTCTGTGGTGGGGTGTCCAGGCCATCTGTGGTGGAGCCCAGGCTGTCTGCAGTGAGGTCCAGGCCGTCTGTGGTGGGGCTCAGGTCATCTATGGTGGGGCCCAGGCTGTCTGCGGTGAGGTTCAGGCCGTCTGTGATGGAGTGTCCAGGCCATCTGTGGTGGGGCTCAGGCCATCTGTGGTGAGGTCCAGGCCATCTGCGGTGAGGTCCAGGCCATCTGTGGTGAGGTCCAGGCCGTCTGTGGTGGAGTGTCCAGGCTGTCTGCGGTGAGGTCCAGGCCATCTGTGGTGGGGCTCAGGCCGTCTGTGGTGAGGTCCAGGCTGTCTGTGATGGAGTGTCCAGGCCGTCTGTGGTGGGGCCAGTGTGGGAGGCTGAGAATCTGTGTATCGATGCTTTTGGTCAGTTCTATGTGATTCAGCCTTGGCCATGCCTTGGGGCTTGTATGGCCATGAAAATGAAACTCAAGCAGACATTTTTGTTTCTAGACCCAGCATTTGCCCTCAATGGGCCATGACTCATACAGACATAATGTACATTGATATAGACAAGCTTGTGATATGCACGTATATCAAACGGCCAGACTGCGAGAAGATAAAATGTGGTGGGAATAAAAAAGTGGTAAAGAAGAAATGAGGGAAATTTGACTTAAACCTTCAGTGTGTCTAGGGATAATTTGCTTCTTCTTTCTAAGAAGAGTCAAGAAAGGAGATCACAGCTGGGAAAGACATTCAATAAGACAGAGCTGCACCAGCCAAGCTTTTCAGACAGGGCTGAGGGGAGAATCTGTTTCTCATTTGGTTTGTCTTCACCCAGACAACAGAGGGTGAGCTGGTTTGAGGGCTGCATGTTGCCAGGAGAGTATCTCTGGATGTTAATTTTTCTACCGTAGCATAGAATTTTGACAACAAGATTTGAACCCAAAGGAAACCTTTCTAGGGCTGGAAAGTCCCCATATTGTGGATGGAGAATTCCATTAATAGTACTGATACCCACACTGCAGTCAGCCTTAAGGAAAACCATGACGAAGGAACAGGGGCCTCCTGACAATCACTGTCCAACTCCGATGAGACTCCAATGGAGAGAAATTTCATCATTATTGAGGACTGGAGGGAGAGATATTTTGGTGACAGATTGGAGCTTGTAGCAAAACTCAGATGACAATGCAAAGCCACTGCCTCTTTTGCCTGAAAATTGGACTGAACACCTTCTTATATCCCAAATTTTGCCCTTTGAAAAAGGCAGCTATGATTCAGAGAAGCCAACAATCATAGATATTTATGAGATAATCAGGGGCATTTGATAATATGAAGACACTATTTTTAAGTATTTAAGATGTGATAGGACAGGCACGGTGGCTCATGCCTGTCATCCCAGCACTTTGGGAGGCCGAGATGGGCGGATTACCTGAGGTCAGGAGTTTGAGACCAGCCTGGCCAACATGGTGAAACCCCGTCTCTACTTAAAATACAAAAAATTAGCTGGCTGTGGTGGTACACACCTGTAATCCCAGGTACTTGGGAGGCTGAGGCAGGAGAATTGCTTGAACCTGGGAGGCAGAGGTTGCAGTGAGCTGAGATCATGCCATTGTACTACAGACTGGGGAACAAGAGTGAGATTTCGTCTCAAAAAACAAAACAAAACAAAAAAACAACAAAAACCCCAAAAACATGTGATAGTGATGATAGGATTAGGTTAAACAAGCAGAGGTGTTTACCGATGAAATAATATGCCCGGGATTTGCTTTAAAATAACACAGAGTGGGCCGGGCACAGTGGCTCATGCCTGTAATCCCAGCACTTTGGGAGGTTGAGGTGGGCGGATCACAAGGTCAAGAGATCGAGACCATCCTGGCCAACATGGTGAAACCCCCTCTCTACTAAAAAATACAAAAATTAGCTGGGCGTGGTGGCACGTGCCTGTAGTCCCAGCTACTTGGGAAGCTGAGGCAGGAGAATCACTTGAACCCAGGAGGTGGAGGTTGCAGTGAGCCGAGATCGCGCCGCTATACTCCAGCCTGGGCCACAGAGCGAGACTCCATCTCAAAAACAAACAAACAAACAAACAAAAACAAAAACCAACCAATCAACCAACCAAACAAACAGAAAACACAGAGCAGGTGGAGAATTGGGGAGCATGAGCTGACTCGCCCGTGTGTTGATAGCAGCAGAAGTCGGGTGGTGATGGGCACTCCTGCTTCGCTGTATTGATCAATCCATCTTTATGCATGTTTGGAAAGTTTTGTAAGATGTTTATTTTTTTAAAGGTCAGCTGTTACCCATAGTGACAGACCTGAGATCAAGCCGAGTGGTCTGGCCCCTGGGCAACCACCAACCCCATCTCTCCACAGCTGAGATCAAGCCGAGCAGTGTGGTCCCTGGGCAACCACCAGCCCCATCTCTCCACAGATTGGTTTGAACTGGGGCGAATACACATTCCTTGAGAGAAGGGTGTTTGGAAAATTCATCCTCTCTACCTCTTTTCTTTTGCATATGACTGTCCACCTTCCCAGCTCATCTCCTGTCTTTCATCAGCAACTGTCTGTGGGGGTTAGGTCAGATTTTAGTGGGTCATTTCAGATTTTGCAGTAAGAGTTGCTACCATTCATTGAACCCAGATATCACATTATATGTTCTGCATATATTCACTTTAATCTTCTCAATAATACTGAAATGTAGCTTTCATAACCCAATTTTATGCATGAGAAAACTGAGGCTTGGAGAGGGTCTGCACTGAGAGAGGCCAAGCCAGGTATGAGCCTGGGCTCCGGCCCCACCCTGCCCGTCTCCCCGGCTCGTGGCCTTCCTGAGCTCTGGCCCCATCCTGCCCGCCGCCTCTTCCCTGAGGCCTTCCTGGACTGTGCCCCCACCCTGCCCACCTCCCCAGCCCATGGTCTTCCTGGGCGGTGCCCCTGCCCTACCTGCATCCCTGGCCCTCAGCCTTCCTGGGCTGTGCTCCCGCCCTCCCACCTCCCCAGCTCTCAGTGTGTGCCAGCAAAGCAGCCCTGCTTCTGCCTCCATAGACGCTCAGGTCCCCGGCTGGGCCTGGTCATCCTTGCAGCTGGAAGCTCCTAGTGGAGTGAGAGCCCCACGAAGGCCAGGCAGCTAGTGAAGATACCTGAGTTTATTCTTCGATCTCCGAGGCGGTCTGGGGCCGCGGCGTGGGCCTGGAAGCGTGAAGATACCTGAGTTTATTCTTCGATCTCCGAGGCGGTCTGGGGCCGCGGCGTGGGCCTGGAAGCGTGCGTGTGCACTCACAGGTGGAATTTGGCTGTTAACTGCACTTGTGCTCCCGCGCTGCCTGGCGGCCATCCCTGATTTCTTTGCACTGGCCAGGGCGTGCTGATTTGCTCTGGTTCCTTTTTCATTTCTCTCATGGTCGATGGAAACTATTAGTTCATTTCCAGCGTTGGACGAATGTCAGTTACTTAGCTAGGGTCACGGGTTTTGATGGGAGAATTGGGCTAATGGTAGTGATGCCAGTGATTTCTCAGCTGTCATTGTAGATAGCAGAGATATTCCATCTCTCACTGAAGGCAGCCCAGTGGATTTTAGTCAAGTTAATTCGAATTGTACTCTAAAGCTAAATGAAATGTTTATTTCTATGTTGGTAAATGGTATAGAAAAAGCTGCTATTGAAATGACATTTATTCATAATTTGGTCTGTTAGGAATATGCACGCTGAATGCTGATTTGTTTACCTAGATGGAAAATTGTCTCTTACAGAGATGAAAAGCATACCAGATTTCAGTTTCTTATGGTGCGCGCGTGTGTGTATGTGTGTGTGTGCGCGCACCTGCTCACACAGGGGAAGGTAGCTAGCAGTGTGTGAGCCCTCACCACGTTGAAGGGGTTTCATAGACATTGCTTCACACTTCTCACACCACCACCTGAGGTTTGTGATACTGTCCCTTTGTTGTCACCATCACTGCAGCTGTTGTTGTTGTGCAGACAAAGTCACTCGGCTTCCTGAGGCCAAGTCACTCATCCAAGGCCGCTGGCTCACAGGGCAGGGGCTGGGCACAGTCTGGCCAGCCCCCAGCCTCCCGCCCGGTGCTTCTCCCTCCCCATGTGTGAGCCAAAGCCTTCAAGTCCTCATGTCAGCACCCACCTGTCTACCCACAGGCACCCCTATGAGACTGCTGGCTCTGTTCTCAGCTCCCCGTGGAATCCTCCCAGGGCCACCCGTGTTCACACATGGACACAGGGGCCCCTGGACCCAAGCGGGCCTATGTATTCATTCCGCAGATAATCAGAGGCACAGATAAAATAAAGCTTCCAGTTGATGGGCACCCAGCAGACAGGGCTGTTAGTTTATGTGGGCTATAGGCAGAGTCGACTGGAAAATTTTGATCACTTTAATTTACTATATCCAGCATGCCTGCTGCATTCGGCCGGCACTTTTATCAAGCCCTGTGAGGCGGTATTGATTTTTTTATTTTCTGTGTAGGATAAGAAGACAGAGAGTTAGGAACAAGAGTGAATGAAGAACTTTCCTAGATTGCTGCTTTCTCCAGCTTATTGCGTGCTGTCGTTTGTGGTTTCGGATGATGGCCAGTGCGTCAGGGCTGCCCGCAGCAATGAGCAGACTGAATAACAATGGAAGGCCAGACAGGAGAGATTGAAAAAGGAGAAAGAGGCCACTGGAAAGTGAGAAAGTACATGTGAGAAACAGGAAAACAGGCCGGGCTGAGGAAAAAGTGTCCGAGGTGGAGGTAGCCCCGTCAGCACGTTCCGTTAAAGTCGCTGCAAACTGCCAGGACAGTTTTTCATTGAAGAGTCTGGCTGCAAAGTCTACAGGGAGGAGAAGCAAAGCTTTGTTTTATCATTTTCTTCCTTAAATGAACAAAAGAACCTCCACCTCCTCACCCCCAGGGAGCCACAACACAGCACAACACAACAGCGGAGGCAGAGCGGCCGAGGAGATGGGCTTTGGTGCCGTCCCAGATGTGGCTGCCTCAGTGGCACCTGCTGTCCTCACCACGGTCAGGGCCTGCAAGGCTGAACCTGTCTCAGCCCACATGCCCGACACTCCTGCGATTCCCCTTTCCACTTCCAGCCTTCTGAGGGAGTGTGATGAAATTTGACAAAAACTAGAAGCTAATGTGGGTCATTTTAATAATGTGGGTTCTCTTATGTTGTGATGGAAATGGAGACAAGCAGAGTGAGAAACAGAATCCCAGGAGTTCAGTGCTCAGATTTTGACCACCCTGTTCTCCATGGCCCAGCTGACTTGATTTGCTTAACGAGACGGCGTGCTCACTCCCTGCCGTCGTCACCTCTCGCCGTGGGTCCTGTGGCCACACCGTGCTGCCAGGCCCCAGGCAGACAGCACGCTGAGGCTCACGTCTGGTCAGGGGCTCTGCGCGGGGACACTGCCCCTGACTTCCAGAAGCACATGCCAAAGCCAAGGTCCCTGGGTGGCCCTATGGGTGATGGATGTGCCACTCTCAGCTTCCCCGGACGTCCAGGAGTAAACAGGCGGGTGGGTGAACACGTTCCAAAGCCGAGACCCCCGGGTGGCCCCACGGGTGACAGACATTCCCCACAGGTGATGGACGTTCCACTCTCAGCTCCTCCTGTGGACGTCCAGGAGAAAACACGCAGGCGGGTGAGCACATGGAGGTGTGGGCGCCATGACTAGATTGCACTTAGATGATCCCTAAGAAAACAGCCTGAGTCGTGGGTGCCACGGGTGCTGGGCAACATGGAACGCTGGCTTTTCAGAGGAGAAACAGAGCCTGAAGAGACAGAGGGGCTTGCTGGAAGTGGTCACTGAGGAAGACGTCGGCATCGCCTGTTCTGCTGCACACACAGCCCCTGGAGGCTTCAAAGACACCTGATCAAAGGTGACTGTGTAGCACAGCAGGGTCTGCACATGACGGGACCCTGGGCTTGGAGGGGTTTTGGAAAAAGAAAAGTGATGTGGTAATGGTTCAGCTCAGCTGCGTTTTGGCTGTCACATTAGAGTGACATGGGTCCCGGGATGTTTGAGAGCAGCGGGCCGCACAGCAAAACCAGAAACTTCCGGAATAGGTGAGAGATGACATTTTTAAAAACATGCACACACAACTCTCTTATTTTAAACAATTTTAATTGCAACAGATTCAAATCCCTATAAAAAGCCGGAGTTTTCTGTCGTTATTAGGTCTTTCTTCAGAAGACCCACACGTGTTTCATATCGAATGCCGTTCCCGGGAGAGTCTGCTCACGGACGTGTGTGACACAAGCCCTCAGTTTCATTTCAGAGCATGACATGTACAGGTTGTCCACAGGGGACCTTGTCTGGGTAGCTGCGTGTACAAAACAACGAAGGGCAATTCGGGAGCCCAGTATTTGGGATGTGTCTGTTTTCCAGCTCCGTAAGTTCTGGCTTTTGATGACATGAAGGTTCTCACTGTTTCTGTGCTTCGTCTTTAATTTTGTAAAAAGAAGAATTCAGTGATATGAAATGGACTGTGCACAAAGCCGGTTCGTTCATACATGCTCATGCTGGCCACACGAGTGTCCTCTCTAACATGCTGGTGGTAGTCCCGGAACAGCTGGCTGGGAACTCTGTATTGCATGAATGGAGTGGAGTTCAGTGTGAAAATGATTTGTAAAACCGTGATGTAAAGTTCTCTTTAACAAGGGTTTTGGTAAAGTATGAAGCTGAATCCGAAGTGGTATAAATTAGACTTTAAATTGGACTTACATTAAAATCTTCAGGGTCAACACTGGACTTTATGAAATAAAGGTAACTGTTAATCATGCTATAATGAACACCTGAGACTAAAAATCTGATCTGGAATTTGAAGCTCTTGCTTTTTAAACAGCGTATCTTTAATCTGAAAGCTCCGTTTGCTCTGTTAAAATCAGGTAAAGGAACCCGTTGTTGCCAGGTAATCCCTGGTGGTCACTCCCGGAAGGTGCCTGTGTGTGCACTGAGGCCTGATTTGATTGGGGTTAAATTTCAGTTAAATAAAGTTAATGTACGACTTTTAAAAATATGGCTTGCCAAAGCTATTTATTTTGCAAAGAAATTAGTGCCTTGTCATCACATGAAGTTAAGGCCCGTCACCTCCAACCCTGATTCTATTGGAAATCACAGTCATGACAGGCAAGGGAGGGGTGGACTCCGAGGCGTGTTATGTGCGTTCATATCTCAGGGCTTTCTGAACACTTTCAACTTAGTTCTAGAGCTCCAAGAAACCCAGGTGAAATGGTTTATTTAACCTCGCAGCACTTTGCTGGGAGCTCCCAGGCTCCCTGTCCCTGGAGGCGTGTAAGACTGGAGGAGACGGCCATCTGTCCTGGGCCGTTTCTGCCGAGATGCTCAGAGGTCGCGGGTCCGGCCATTGTTCCGTCCTGGCTGCATTTGTCTCGCTTGGGCTCCAGGACTCACACTGCCCTGCAGACGCACAGAGGCCTGTGTTGACTTAGCAGCTGTATCTGTTGTTGCTTTTTCCCCCACCTAAGAGTACTTACTTAAAAATAAAGGGCCATGGTGCAAAAAGGAAAGCAGTGATGCAGTAGAAAGTAAAAGCCAATTAACTTTTTGTATTGTGTGTTGTTAAAAATGACTGTGTGCTACCTATTCCCATTTGCAGGTAGAATTTACACAGCGGAGATAGAAAATCATCTTCTAAGGCGATCTGTGATGCACAGCAGCGATTTTGTCTCACGTGTAAATACAAATTTAAAGTAAGCGCAGGGATTGCTGAAATAATCGCGAAAGGGGGAGATTGTTTCTTCTACTTTTGGAGTTGTGGTGGGCTTGGGTCTTTCTTCAGAAGACCCACGCTGATTACAGCCCTGTGATTTATTCTCATTGTAAAGGGCTATTTTACAGTTGAAATAGTTGCTTTATTTACAATACATAGGTTCTGTTACAAAAGACAGCAGGCGCAGTTTGAGGGAAAATGTCACAATTGGGCGAGGAATCATCATGCAACCTTAAAAAAACCGAAGATGCTGAAATATTTTAAAGCCATATGGCAGGCTAACTTCTTGGCGCACTTATTCAGAAATCAATTTCATTTTAAAGCAGAAAAGCCTCATTAAGTGAATATATTAACTTCTCCTTTCCCCACATGTTCCCACCCCATACGGTAATATTAACTGAAGATTCGGAGTGAAGGAAAACTGGGTCTGTGAGCCGAGGTGGGGATTTTCCTGGGCAGAAATCTGTAGACCTGAGGTGTAGCTGAAATCCTCACAATCATGGACCTTCCTCCTCACTTCAAAATGGGAGTAACCGAGCCTGGTCCATCTATTCTAAAGGATGTTATGTCAGATGAACTAAAGGTAGCCAAAGAGTTTTCGAAACTATAAAGCACTAGACAGATACAAGAGGTTGCCCCTTTGGTTTCCTTTTCTTTTTGACTCTCTGTGGGAAATTCAGTATTTTCACTGATTAATTGTCCTCAGTAAGACGCACAACTGTATTTTTTTTTTTTTGAAAGAAGATTAATGTGTCACTGTAGCGTCTGGAATCAAAGTGCTATTTGAAAATCTGACCCATCATAACAGTCAGATGCTCGCAGAAAAAGATAACAATGAAAATAATGACAATAATGACAACAATGAATGTTAAACATGGAAATAGGCACATTACCATTATCGCTTAGCATTAGCTGTTGTTAAAGAAAGGAGGACTGAAAAAAAAAGGCATTTCTTTCCATTCAAAATACAGACCTGAGCATTTAACTAGAATCAGAAGAAAATACCACTGAAAATGGAATAAATGGCTTCGGTTTACCCAGGTTATTTCTAAACAGTAATGCAAAGATGTAATAGAAATAATTTAGACATATGGATAAGAACCTTCAAATCAATAGCACTAGCAGTGCCACACAGCATATGCTGATGCAATCAAACAGAATTGAATTTCATACAAATGTTGGCAAATCTATATCCGATTATCACAGCAAAACTTCATTTTCATTGATTTATAATGTATTATTATTGTTTCCACCAAACTGCCATAGACAGCCATTCAGCAGCTGCGAAGTGCCTTAAGGGTAAATACAGGGGCTCGGTGACGGGGTGGGCTGTAGACATTTAAGAGGCCAATAACTCATGGGGCGGCAGGTGCGACATCCCAGCAGCTCCCTCCTTGCTCCTTTTAATCGCATTAGATCATTCTTTGAGAGTTTTGATGACATGGGGGCGTACTTGTTTGATATTCATGCATGAATCAGGTCAAAAGGAAGGAAAATGTTTCGTAGCATACAAACATTTAGCAAAGACGAGGCTGAACAGGTCCGTTAGACACAAGCATACCTCTGTGCCTATATCCAGTCTGTGTCCAAATCAATAATCCATATCTGTGTCTACATCTATCGCCTCCATGCCTCTGTCTGCCTCTGTCTCTATACCTGTCTCTATACCTATCTGCCTCTTACCTATCTGTGTCTATACTTGTCTCTATACCTATCTGCCTCTTACCTATCTGTGTCTATACTTGTCTCTATACCTATCTGCCTCTATACCTATCTGTCTCTATACCTATCTGTCTCTATACCTGTCTGCCTCTATACCTATCTGTCTCTATACCTATCTGTGTCTATACCTGTCTCTATACCTATCTGCCTCTATACCTATCTGCCTCTATACCTATCTGCCTCTATACCTATCTGTCTCTATACCTATCTGCCTCTATACCTATCTGTGTCTATACCTGTCTGTCTCTATACCTATCTGTGTCTATACCTATCTGCCTCTATACCTATCTGCCTCTATACCTATCTGCCTCTATACCTATCTGTGTCTATACCTGTCTGTCTCTATACCTATCTGTCTCTATACCTATCTGTGTCTATACCTATCTGTCTCTATACCTATCTGCCTCTATACCTGTCTGTCTCTATACCTATCTGTGTCTATACCTGTCTCTATACCTATCTGTCTCTATACCTATCTGTGTCTATACCTGTCTCTATACCTATCTGCCTCTTACCTATCTGTGTCTATACTTGTCTCTATACCTATCTGCCTCTATACCTATCTGCCTCTATACCTATCTGCCTCTATACCTATCTGCCTCTATACCTATCTGCCTCTATACCTATCTGTGTCTATACCTGTCTGTCTCTATACCTATCTGTGTCTATACCTATCTGCCTCTATACCTATCTGCCTCTATACCTATCTGCCTCTATACCTATCTGTGTCTATACCTGTCTGTCTCTATACCTATCTGTGTCTATACCTATCTGTCTCTATACCTATCTGCCTCTATACCTATCTGTGTCTATACCTATCTGTCTCTATACCTATCTGCCTCTATACCTATCTGTCTCTATACCTATCTGTGTCTATACCTGTCTCTATACCTATCTGTCTCTATACCTATCTGTCTCTATACCTGTCTCTATACCTATCTGCCTCTTACCTATCTGTGTCTATACTTGTCTCTATACCTATCTGCCTCTATACCTATCTGTCTCTATACCTATCTGTCTCTATACCTATCTGCCTCTATACCTATCTGTCTCTATACCTATCTGTCTCTATACCTATCTGTCTCTATACCTATCTGCCTCTATACCTATCTGCCTCTATACCTATCTGTGTCTATACCTGTCTCTATACCTATCTGTCTCTATACCTATCTGTCTCTATACCTATCTGTCTCTATACCTATCTGTCTCTATACCTATCTGCCTCTATACCTATCTGCCTCTATACCTATCTGTCTCTATACCTATCTGCCTCTATACCTATCTGTCTCTATACCTATCTGTCTCTATACCTATCTGTCTCTATACCTATCTGTGTCTATACCTGTCTCTATACCTATCTGTCTCTATACCTATCTGCCTCTATACCTATCTGCCTCTATACCTATCTGTGTCTATACCTGTCTCTATACCTATCTGCCTCTATACCTATCTGTCTCTATACCTATCTGTCTCTATACCTATCTGTCTCTATACCTATCTGCCTCTATACCTATCTGTGTCTATACCTATCTCTATACCTATCTGCCTCTATACCTATCTGCCTCTATACCTATCTGTCTCTATACCTATCTGTGTCATGTGAAGACACTGTTTAGGCTGGTATTATTTTTAGGAGCTCTGACTCCTCCGTGGCCCACTCCTTGCTAAGATTCGCAGTTTGTGTGTCTCACACACCTTTCTTTTAGATGTCTCAGTTGACTGTTCTGTTCTATTGGAATTCCCAGTTGACTATTCTATTCTATTGGAATGAGAGATTTTTCTTCCCAGCTTCTGCTTCCCTGGACATCCGTGACCACAGGAGATTGTTTCTGGCATTATCTAAGCAGCATGGTTCTGCTCTTTCGAACAGGGATTCTATGAACAGTGATTCTCCTTGTGAACTTTCTTAAGAAACAGAAATGGAATTAATAACAATGAGTTAGGTTATTATGTTAAGGTTTTAGCTCGTGGCTGTACAAAATAAAGCAGAAATCTGTGTATCGTTTGTATTCTTTCTTCATGTCTGTCAGGTTGACATGTAACTTTCCTTCCCCGGGTCTCCTGTTGTTGTCAGCCGGCGTCGCCTGTACGTACATATCGTGTGTGGAGTCACGTGTGTGGCCTTCTTTGTGTCTGGCTGCTTTTGTGCTACATGTTTTAGAGAGTCACCTTTGTGGTCATGCATGTCACTGCTAGTTCCTTTTTATTGCTGAGTCTTTTTTTTTTTTTTTTTTTTTTTTTGAGACAGAGTCTCGCTCTGTCGCCCAGGGTGGAATGCAGTGCTGCGATCTTGGCTCATTACAGGTTCCACCTCCTGGGCTCAAGCCATCCTCCCGCCTCAGCCTCCTGAGTAGCTGGGACCACAGGTGTGCACCACCATGCCTGGCTGATTTTAATGCTTTTTGTAGAGATGTGGTTTCGCTGTGTTGCCCAGACTGGTTTCCAACTCTGGGTCTCAAGCGGTCCGCCTGCCTTGGCCCCACAAAGCGCTGGGATTACAGTCGTGAGCCATGGCGCCTGGCTGCTCAGTCATTTTTTATTCTTTTTCTATTTCTCCTGCGGCGTCCTTTTTCTGAGGTATGGGGGCTGAGGTCTAGTTTAAAGGATGAAGGGGTTGTAGGATAAACAAAGGAGTTTTAGAAGCAACAAAATGCCACATTGCCACCATTTGCTAAAGTGACGGTGACCATCATGTAACTGACCTTGGTCCCCCCCCCCGATGTCTCCACTCCCCTCCTCTCTTTCATGGTCTTTCTACCCCACTGCTCTGTGCGTTCTCAGCACCCGCCTGCCGATAACTGGTGCCGTGTTAGAGAAGACCAAGAATTCCAGGAAATCGGAACCCCTGTGCTTCTTTAGAGACGTTCACATGTCAATGCTCCGATTCATACGGAAAAGAAAGAGACTCAGGAGAGCCGAAATCAGCTTAAGAAGAAGAACAAAACTGAAGGGTCGCTCTTCCTGATTTCAAAATGTTCTAGGAAGTACAGTCCTCGTGGCAGCATGGCTCTGGCGTAGGGAAGACTTGGACTAATGGGGTAAAATTTAGAGCCCCCAATAAACCCTTGTATATATGGTCAATTGAGTTTTGACAAGAATGCCAAGAAAATTCAATGGACAATTTCTACAAATTCTGCTGGGACAACTGAATATCCACATAAAGAGAATGAACTCAGACTCCTACCTCACACACACACACACACACACACACACACACACACACTAACTCACGATGGGTCACAGACCTAAGTGTGAGACCAAAACTCTAAAACTCTTAGAAGAAAACATAGGAGCAAATACGAGTTATGACCTTGAGTTAGTCAATGGTTTCTTAGACAGGGCATGGAAAACACAAGCAACAAAAGGAAAAAAATAGATAAATTAGACTTCATCAAAATGAAAGATTTTGTGCTGAAACAATACCATCAAGAAAGTGAAAAGACAACTCCAAGAATGGAAAGAGTATTTGCAAATCATAGGGACCCAAATTCAGAGTAGGTAAAGGACTCTCACAACTCAGTCATAGAAACGAAATGACCCAACTTCACACGCGGGCAAAGGATTTACATAGACGTTTCCCCAAAGATTTACGAACGGCCGATAACCATGTAGGTTTAGGGAACGTTTAATATGGCTAAAGAGACTCATTGCTGCTGATCTGCGGGGCTCTTAGTTTAGGAACGCCACGGTGATCTCTGGAAGCTGCGTAGCGCGTGTGTGTCACGCACGCTGGATCACGGAACCTTTTGCTCGGAGTATCCTGAGCAGTGAAGGCCCTGTGGAGCCTTCCCTGGGAACACGGACAGAGGCCTTAGCCTGTTCTGGAGACCGAGTAATTTAGAAACAACAGAATTGTATCGCTCACAGTTCTGCAGGCGCCAGCGGATTCAGGGCCTGGACTGTTCCTCGTGAGTGGGCTCTCAAGGTGTTCTCACGTGGCCAAAGGGGGCACAGGAACATGCTCCAGCCTCTCATATAGGGGCACACATCCCATTCACGACGGTGCAGCCCTCATGATTGAACCACTCCCCAAAGCCCCCATCCTGCACACTGTCACTTCAGGTACGAGGCCGTCACATCGGGATTCTGGGGCGTCGCCAACATGCAGAGCGGAGCATAGAGCTGTTATTCCACACGAGGGTGTACAGAAGCCTGGGCGATGAACATGCGTTTTCTGTGGCTGCTCACCTAATGAGGGGTGGACAGACCACACCCCACTCCCTCCAGCTGCATCCCTCATCGGCATTCCCGTGCTTCCATGGTCCACATCTCTGCCTTCTGGTAATCATGACAGGCTCATCCTGTGCTGTAAAAAGCAGGAACACTCTAAACAAACCATGGATTTTCTTAGAGGCATCTTCGGAGATGAATTATCTGTGTTTTGCCCTCTTACTTTCTACGACTTAACCAGTAGCAAAAGTGAGCACCTTCTGCTGGCCTAAATTTGCCTGGCTCTGGTGTCATTTTCAACCCCTGCCTTTATTAAGAACATGATCACCGCAGCAAGAAGCCACGGAGAACTCCAGCGGAAACACACAGCAGCAAGAACTGTGACGTGGAGGACAAGTTCAGGCTCAGTGTGGCGTAGGGTTGGTTTCCAGGGCCAACTTGTCCGCCCCAGGGGCCGACAGGCTCTGAGCATTTGCTGCGCAGGCTCTGCCTGTCTTGGGAACCAGTGGCCTCAGAGCCCCTGCTCACCCGACTTCACACCTGAGCACGGAACTCACTGGAAAATGTGGCAATGCCTAACAAAGCTGTGGCTCTTCAGTGTGACTCGGGCAGGAGCTGCTTCCGGGTTCTCAGAATGACACCTCCAAGATGGGCACCAAGCTGGTTCCCCACGGTGCCCACATCTGGAAGCGTCCCAGATCACACAGCAGCAGTGGATTTGAGTCACCCCAGGCCTCTGCAGACAGGCGCAATAAATAAGGTGGCATATCTTGATGTCACTTCTGTTTTTGGATAGTTTTACTCCTACAGGGGTATGAAGAAGAGCATGTGAAGCTTTTAACGTATTCTTGTGGCAGAAACACCTTTTGTGTGTTTGACGGCCAGAAATCTTCTTTCCTTCTTTCCTTCCTTCCTTCCTTCCTTCCTTCCTTCCTTCCTTCCTTCCTTCCTTCCTTCCTTTCTTTCTTTCTTTCTTTCTTTCTTTCTTTCTTTCTTTCTTTCTTTCTTTCTTTCTTTCTTTCTTTCTTTCTTTCTTTCTTTCTTTCTTTCTTTCTTTCTTTCTTTCTTTCTTTCTTTCTTTCTTTCTTTCTTTCTTTCTTTCTTTCTTTCTTTCTTTCTTTCTTTCTTTCTTCTTTCTTTCTTTCTCTCTCTCTTTCTTTCTTTCTCTCTCTTTCTTTCTCTTTCTTTCTCCTCCTCCCCTCTTCTCCCCTCCCCTCCCCTCTCCTCTCCTCTCTTTCTTTCTTTCCTTTCCTTTCCTTTCTTTCTTCCTTTCTCTCTTTCTTTCTGATGGAGTCTTACTCTTTTGTCCAGGCTAGAGTGCAGTGGCACAATCTCAGCTCACTGTTACCTCTGCCTCCCAGGTTCCAGTGATTCTCTTATCTCAGCCTCCCGAGTAGCTGGGACTACAGGCGCGAGTCATCACGCCTGACAAAGTTTTGTATTTTTAGTAGAGAAGGGGTTTCACCATGTTGGCCAGGCAGGTCTCGAACTTCTGACCTCAAGTGATCCGCCCACCTTAGGCTACCAAAGGGCTGGGATTACAGATGTGAGCCAGGGCTCCTGGCAATTTCGGGTTTCAGGGAAGCTAAATGCTCTCAGGGTGTCGCTTTCGTTGTGTTAATGAGATCTCGTTTTTGCTTTTGGAGATGGCCCAGATGAAAGCTGCCCTCTGCCCTTTCGTGTCTGCAGACCCTTGGAGTTGGGTGTCTGCACCCTGCTCCCACCTTTGATGGCCAGAGTCCTGCCCTCACTCTGACCGTGCTCCCATTCCTGAAGGACCATGGAAAAACACGAGAGAGGGCGAGAGCTGGCCGAGCTCCGATCCCACCTCCTTTCCCTCACCTGCCCCCATTGTAGCGTGGAGCAACCATCACCACCTGTGACTCTGAGATCTGCATTCTGTTCCCAGAGACACCTGACTGAATGCCATGTTTATGGGTTAATTGTTGACTTCTCTGCCGCCCTTTGCTAGGCCCCACGTTTCTGCAGGGCAGGGAGTGCCTGCTCGTGTTTCAATGTCCTGGTACCCAGAGAGCGGCCTAGCGTGGGCAGGTGGACACCCACGGCTTGTGGCTGCATGGGGTGGCCGGTCCTTGGACTGTTTTTCTTGGGTGCTCCTCAAGAACATTGTGAAGTTACTTTGTCCATGTTTTAACATCATGAAACTTTACACATTTCTAAATTGACATCTAAGTTTTTTCCACCATGTTTAAATAGTTGCAAAGATGTAATTCCCATTATATTGAGACACATATTGATCTTTTAAACTTCTACAATACCTTTAAAATCTATCTTATGGAATCTAAATACTATAGTAATTTGATACATGCTAGCTATTGTCCACTGAAAAATACATATACAGGCTCCTCTTGACAGCTGGAAGGTTAATATTGTTTTTTTCTTTTAAACATGTATTTCTGTTTCTCTCTGCAATAGAAATGCACCCCAATGCTATGTAGATATTATGTTTGAAGTTTCTTGTCCATTATCTTACACTTCTCTGCCAGAAAAGTATGCATGTAGCTACAATGAAAATAATCGTAAAAGTTTTATGTCCTTAAGGCTGTAATTTTTTTGGTATTAATATAATTATCATTAGTGCATAGTTAATAAAAAATAGATTGTAAAATTTGATCAATAATTATTAATAATCTTAATAATTATTAAACATGATCAGAAGTATGTTTATTAATGGGATGGATACAGCTTTTCCCTCCTACTTAGTTATATATTTGTGGATAAATATTCCTCATTGCTAGAATGGGATAATGTTTATCTGCAAACCTACTCCTGTTTTCTGTGTTTGTAGATGTAAATACTGAGAAATATAAGTGAATAGAAATGGAAGGAACTTCATTGTATAAACAGCACTCAATGCTTTGATCGCCTTCTGAGTTACACGCCGATGTTCACACGGTGGTCCTTCACCAAAAGGATTTCTGATGATCAGTCAGCCCAGGACTCAGGTGGGTGCTCCCTCCACCTTGTTGGATGCAAAGATTCAGAAAACATCCGTCTTGTCAAAGCTCGTTGTCACGAGCCCCAGCGGCGCTCAGGTCTGTGGATCTGGTGGCACTGTCGCCATTCTCCCGCTGCTGCCTGAAGCTCGCTGTCACCCAGAGCCAGTGTGTGCGAGAGTCGGAGGGGAGGGTGGGGGGGGTTCACTGTCACCCAGAGCCAGTGTGTGTGAGACTCGGAGGGGAGGGTGGGGGGGTTCACTGTCACCCAGAGCCAGTGTGTGCGAGGCTCGGAGGGGAGGGTAAATGGGGGTTCACTGTCACAGGCACATTCTCAAGCCAACCGGCGTGAGGCAGGAGCAGAGGGGACACTGAGGACCTGGGTGCTGATCACCCCAAGGCCATCTGTGGCACAAACCCTTTGAGAGCTGTGGGCTTTCCTCTGCTGTCCTCTCACCGAAGGCCCCGATTTGTCTCACTCCCAAAGACTTGCTTTGTTTGGGAGCTTCGTCTGTGGGGTCCTTCACTACTTGCCATCCTTCAAGCACCTTCACTATGTTGACGGGTAACTGCTGTGCAGAAACCCCTTCCCTAAAGTGATCCAACCGTGAATGAGGAACCCACAGAACATGGAATCTTGTGAAGATCTTTTGCCAGTCAAAAAAAGTGGCTGGAGGGAACCACCTTTACACATCCTGTAACTCTGCCAGCCCATTCATTCTTTCATTCTTTCCTCATCTGTTTATTCCGGAAACATTCAGCAACAGCTACCATGGGTCAGGCATGCAGCCGTGGGTGAGAATGACAAAGAAAACACGGTTCTTATCCCTAAAGAGTTCAAAGTCTAGAGACAGGTGGGTGCAAATGTCTGTAACAGCAGCTTCATGTCACTGGCAAGACAGTGACAGGTGTGGAGTTCTCAGCTCCACTGGGATGGAAAGGGAGTCCGGATGGCGTTTCCTGGAAAAGACGCTCTCCTGGATGAGCCTGAAGACTACAAAAGGCACGGGCTAAGGGGGGAGGCTGGAGGTGAAAGGGGGTGCCCACAGACCTCAGGTGGCCGCCGTGGTTTGGTTTGGATGAGACGCCAAGTTCAAGGCAGGGGGTGTCCCAGACGAGCCTGGGAGGTCACAATGCCAAGTCTGCACCACATGGAAGGGCTTGGAGCTCAACCCGAGGGCAGCGAAGAGTGTGAAGGAGTGGTCCGATCAGACTTGTGACTGACTTTTTGTGTCTATGAACAGGCTAGATTGACGTGGTACATGGCATTGAGTCAGAGGATTCCTGATGACGTAATGGGAGGTGGCGGGAGCTGCGGGTGATGGAGGGAGAGGAAAATTAGGGCGGAGTCAGAACTGGCAGGGCGCCATCATCAGATGATTTGGGGAGAGGCATTAGGGACAGAGAATTACCCGAATGTCTTCAAATATTTAGCTTGGGCAACTCCTTCCAGGAGATTTACAGGCAACGCATGACGATGATGTCTGCTAGGGATGCCTTACGATTCCTGTGCCCGGTAGGCATGGAGGTGGAGGTGTTGGAGCCTGCTGTGAAGATGGATGTGAACGTGGTCAGCCACCGGGTGGTACTGACGCTGCTGGAATCAATGGCATCAGTGAAGGAGGCAGCAAGGAGAGAACTGGGCTGAGGCTTAAATTCAAGGGGTTTCTGGCTCGAGAGTGAGTGGAGAGACGTGAGACCCTCAGCATCTTCTCTGGGAGGTTGGGAAGATGAGGATGGCGAGACTTCCCGGGAGGCAGAGTCCCAAGAACTGCGGGTGGAGGAATAGGACTGGGAGGGCTCTAGGGTTGGAGGCTCGTGGTTAAGGGACACAAGGGGGCAGAAAGATTCTGACTCAGACTCCCCTACTTTGTGGTTTCCAGTTGTTTGAAGACAGCAGCGCTCACACATGTTTCTGTGCTGAGGACGCAGGGAGCAGGGACTCCTCCATCAGACAGGGAGGGGCGATGGATGGGCACGGCCTCAGGGGGACAGACAGACTTCTGTGGCTGCTCGGGAGCTGTGGTGTGACGGACGGGGAGTGGACAAGACGTGGGATTCTTGGGATGTGGAGCCTGAAGGCGTTGAGGGCTGTTCCTCAGGCAAGAGATGAGTGGGGTGAGGTCAAGGCTGAGGATGCAGAGCTGAGAGTCATCAGAATCATTGAGGAGTGTCTGATGTGCTGAGAACCTTTAACATCCATGAACGAGTGAGTGGTTAAATTTACATTTTTCTGCAGGAAAAAACTTTTTGAATCCACCCACCCTAACTGATGACCCTCCGCTTTCCCATTTGTGTGTGTGTGCATGTGTGTGATTGTGTGCATGTGTATATATGTGCATGCTCATGCATGTGTGTGAGTATATGTGTGAATGTGTGCATGTCTGTGTGTGAGTGTGCACGTGTGAGTGTGTGCATGTGTGAGTGTGCACATGAGTGTGTATGCACACGTGTGTGTTTGCCCGTGTGTGTGAGTGACCCTTTTTATAATTCAGTTCATACACGTATTCTCTATAAACTCCACTTAGCCAATTTTTTGAGAAGTTTGCAATAAAGAAAGTGGTCGGTGAAAGAGCTACAATTTAACCAGCATCATTCATTAACCAGGATCATTTATTAACCAGGCAGAATCCATAGTAGGTTTCAACTCTCATAATTAAACTAAATCGACTCAAGAATTCCTTTGTCTACACTTGGCCTGGTTTCCTGGGTACCTCTTATTCCTGTGAGGCAGAAACCAGACGGTAACTCGATGATGCGTTATTTCGGAAATGCATTTATGTTATGGACATCAGAATCACCCCTCAAATCAGCAACAGTTTGTTATCGAGCAGGCATGGTTTAGACCGTATGGCATCGTGTACGTGGTTTTAGAAAACACAGGTTCAAGCTAACTGGGGGTTTGGAGGGATGGTGCAGGAATGTAACACCCCTTCCTAGTTCCTGTCAACTCCTCCACCATCCTGGGGTGAAGGGATTTTACTTCTTCCTGGTGAGCACTTTTGAGGTTTAAAGGGTTTTGTTTAGGTGACTGGTTGGAGCACAGTGGAAGAGTCATTGCTCTGTCGTGCATGATAAGATAAAAGAGGGATGCGTGGCTCAGTTCTAGCTCAGTTTAGCTCTCATCACCAATGCAAGCATCAGGCTATTGTGTTAGAGAGAAAACGCCCGTTCCTTGGCGGGGTTCAGATGATGCCTCTACTTTGTACAATTGCTGGTTGCATGAGGTTAATCCTAATCAGGTCAACAGACAATGGCTTCTTTGGGATTTGGAAGCAGTTTTAAAGTTTGTAATGACAGCGTCATTGATTAACAGGTCTAGAAGGGGATGACTGCCTTATCCCGGGAGACATACAAAAGGCCATATTTTGAGATTGGATTTGGATCTTATTCCCATCTTTATTTTTACTCACATGGAGTTGCAGTGAATGAGGAGCTTGATTTGAAGTGAACAGACCTTGATGCTCCTTGACTCAACCTTGAACAAATTACTTAATTTTCCTGTACTTCACATGGTGTTGATACACCTGCCTATGTCTAGGACAAACCAAGAAACACTGTACACTTGTTCATAGAAGCCCGAACTGTTGGGGATCATGATAGATACTCCACTGAGGTTACATTTTCCAGTGAATTAAATCCTGCTTCCTCAAGGGCGAATCTTAAAATTAAACAGAATCTTTAAAGACATATTAAGAGGGATTGCTCGAGCCCAGGAGTTTGAGATCAGCCTGGCATCATCGCGAAAAACCTTCTCTACCAAAACCAAAACCAAAACAAACAAAAAGCACCAAGCCACCAAATTAGCCAGGTGTGGTGGTGCATGCCTGTGGTCCCAGCTACTCTGCAGGTTGACGTGGGAGGATCACCTGAGGCCTGGGAAGTCCAGGCTGCAGTGAGCTGAGATGGTGCTGCTACACTCCAGCCTGGGAGACAGAGTGAGATGCTGTCTCAAAAAAAAAAAAAAAAAAAAAAAAAAAAGATGAAAAGAAATACTGTGTTGTACATTGCTGATGAGGGTTTCCTGAGATACACTGCAAGTTTTCTTCTTTCCTGAAGTGGAGATGATGAAAGTGAGGGGGTGTTTTCGAGATGATGTGCAGCTTCCCCTGGGTGCGTGCCAGCTGCAGAGGACCGGCCTCTTCTCTGGAGCCGGACGTCCCATACACTTCTGTCCTGTGTGCCCCCAGACCCTTGACCACCAACCACCCTGCTGGTTTTAACTCACAGTGGGTTGGGGGCCGGCGAGCCAAGGACTGTAAAGAGGTATGTGTCAACATGGAGGCGCTGGGGGACGGCTGGGGAGCCACAGGGTCCACCCTCACTCTCAGCCTGCCGCGGCTCCCTGCCACTGGCAGCTGCCAGCCCCCTGCCCTGTCTTGTCCTTCTGCGCTCACAGGACTGGGGGCAGGTGCTTCCTATCTTGCATGGTTCTATAACTCCATAATTTAATTAAATAGCATCCATACTGATGAAATACGAGTAAGGGAATAGGGAAATTTTTACTTCTATGAAAACTTAGTTGAAAGTTTAGAAAAGACTAAAAAAATAAGTTGCTAAAAATACTTACTGTTCCATCAGGTTTGGCAAAGGCAGCAGTGAAAGGTTTGAAAAATGACGCAAGTATTAATGGACTCTGCTGTTTTGTTTCTTTGAAAGTGTTTTAAAAATCTTTGTCCACTTTAAGAGAAACCAAAAATGAGAATCCTAAGAAATGCATTTTGACTGTGGTTTGTGCAAATGGTGGCATTACTATTACCCACTTTACAGAGAAGGCTTGGGCCATATACCAGAAGGCTGGTGAATGATGTACACGTGAATGTTTAAGATGAAAACAAACTAAGATTAATAAAAGTGAAAATGATGTCTATCTATCATCTACCCATCGATTTATCATCTATCGACTATTTATTAACTATCAAGTATCTATCCATCCATCATCTATCTACCTGTCTATTATCTTCCTGTCTAGCTATCATCTACCTATCAATCCATTATCTATAAACTATTTTTCTACCATCTGGCTACCTATCATCTATCTATCTGTTTGTCTGTCTGTCTCTGTCTGTCTGTCTATCTATCATCTCTCCATCTATCATCTATCCATTTGTCATCTGTCCATCCATCCATCAGTCATCTATCTGTCATGTGTCTATTGATCTGTCATCTGTCATGTATCCATCATCTGTCCAGGATGACCCCACACTTTTGCCCCATGCTCTGCCGACTGGCCAGCCTGCCCGGAATCCGTCTGCTCTGATTCGTCTCCTACAGACTGAGCTTGCACAGCAAATGGCAGAAGGATAGGCCAAGAGTTTTGAGTTCAAGTGGACCTGGGTTCAAGTGTTGACTTTCCCACCGACCTAGCACTTTTATGGTTTGGGGCCAGTCGCTGCGGCTCTTCAAGCCTTTGTTCCTTTATCTAGATAATGAAGACAGTAATTCCTATTCTGTTGAGTTTGATGAGATGTAGAATTTTAATAGTGTGTTTGGCTCATAGATGCTCCATAGACCAGGTGGTGACGATTACTCAAGTCACCTTGGAGACATGCTCTGTGGCTCAGGTGGCCTCACCCTGGCTGCCTCTGAGGTTCAGGACAGGTGTGGGGCCGCAGTGGTGCTACCTGCTGAGTGGGTGTTAGGGTGTGAGGGGCCGTGCTGCTGCGGGGTACCGGGGCGTGCTGTGGCCGTGGCTGGACCAGGACAGGGTGAACACTGAGCCCCCTGTGCATGCGCCCCCACCCCACCCTCTGTCATGTGGGTGAGAGTGAGGAGCCAGGATTTGCATCTCTGTGATACAGAAGAGGTAGAGAAGAGCACCACACACACACTGGGAAAGGAAAGGGCTTGGCCAGCCCCTGCGGCTCCATGGCTCCGCCGTGCCGAGTGCTTGGCGTCCATCTAACGCTTCCATGCACCATCCCCCTGAAGAATGTAAGGCCAGGAATTTCGTCCCACTTGGCAAACGAGGAAACAGAGACTCAGAGATGTGGAGGATTTGCATTTGCCCTGGAATTCCTCCAGAGCGGATGGTCGCAGGCTTGCCGAGGACGTCTCACTGAGCCCTGCTGGCCACAAGGCACACAGGCCAAGAGCGGCTGCCCAGGAGGCTGGCGCCACGGAGCCCAGCCCCACTGCCTCGCAACG
Source organism: Macaca thibetana thibetana (assembly GCF_024542745.1). Taxonomy (NCBI): domain Eukaryota; kingdom Metazoa; phylum Chordata; class Mammalia; order Primates; family Cercopithecidae; genus Macaca; species Macaca thibetana. Next base: position 1,273,426 of record NC_065595.1, read on the forward strand.
GCTGATCCCTACGGCCATGTGGAGGCTGAGACAGGTGGGGTGGCCTTGAAGACCACATGGCTGGATGGTCTGGGTGCCACACCTGAGCTGTACATTCAAGCTCAGAGATTCTGTGGTCCCAGGTGCGTGGCTCTGAGCCTGTGGCAAAGCCAAGGGAGATTATTCTGCAATGGCCTTGAGGGGGCCTGAAGGTCACTGGAAGGTCACTGCCTCTTCCACACACTCTTCATATCTTCCCTCAAGGCCACACCGTTTTGTCTTCAAGGTGCACCTTTAGCTCGGATGTGCGTGGAAACACCAAGGTCCACGCTGTGCTGTGAGGACGCTGCTCTCACATCGCTCATCTGAAGCCAGCCTCTCCCCGCCAAGGTCTGCCTCTTGTTTTCGTACAGTCAGAATAGATGTGTAATGAATAACGACTCATTTTCAACACAGAGCCTTGGAACAAACCGATTTTACGCGTTGTGGTTCTGTGCTTGCACTCTTAAAGAGAATGGGTTGGGTTTTGGCAGCGAGTCTGCAGAGATCACTAATATTCCGCACATATCAGTTTAGAAATTTTTGATGAATGAGGGGAAATGCTGATGCGAAGCTGTGAGGTCACCTGGGTTTGCAATTGCCTGCTCGCTGCCATGGGGTGATAACACTCAAGAAACAGTTCCAAGACGAGGCTGTCAGGAGCAAACGGAACACAGAACGGATGCAGGTGGTTACCTGGAGCTGCTGCACTGACACGCGGAGAGACCTGCAGAGGCGCAGCGGGGAGCTTGGCACAGACAGGAAGCCGCGGGGAGGGCGCGGACTGCACCGACCTCAGGCAAAGGAACAACAGGCGGCTGGGCGACTCGTGCAGGGAGGAGGCACGCACAGTTGTGTGCGTGCCGCATCTGCAGGAGCCTGGACCACGCTGGGGTTTGGCTTGGAATGGCTTTTGGAGTCTGTGCCCTCCACCAGGGGCCCATGCCAGTGAGGGGTGGCCCTGCCAAGGGGACTGGACGCCTGTGAGCATCACTGGTCAAATGCGAGGGAGGACGCAGCAGCAGCCTGCAGCCCCAGAACAGGGAAGCCAGGTGGAAAATGGGCAGCGATGGTGCTTCCAAGGCGGCTGCTCTTACGGGAGCTCGGCTTTCCTCCTGCCATGGAGTTTGGGGAAACATGAAGCAGGAAAACAGCGGCTTTCTGTGAATTGAAAAATGATGCCCTTTGGCGAGCTGGCCGGCTTACACGGAGTGGAGGCCTGAGCTCCACAGCGGCTGGCTCCTGCAAGCCACACCTGGCGGGGATGTCCAGGGACCGGCAGGAGGGGGGCCTGCACCCCTCCCAGCTGGAGAAGAATGAGCCTGGCGCAGGCGGCACAGGGCTGGCATTTGCCGTGATCCTTGGGGCCCAGCTCCAGAAGAATAAAGAGAATAAACCTTTCTGACTTCTTGCCGTTATTCTCTGGTGGAGGCTGTTTTAGTTTTACCCTCGGGCAGGCTCTTTGTGGAGCTGGGATGTGAACGTGGCTGGCGGGATGTCGGGTTCCTGACCTTCACAGGTGGGGAAGTCTTTGGGAGTCTGGCGAGGCTTATCCACCCCTCCCAGAAGAATTAAAAATGCACAAAATAAAATACACAGAACTACCAAGGAATCAGATTGAAATACAATTGGTATGATAATTTAAAAAGTTGACAGAACAACACATGTGCCTTTAATGGATGCATTATGTGACCACACCCAGCCGTGAGTCTTGCGGCGACCAAACTGGAAGCCGTGGCACAGACATCTCAGGTGGGAGGGAGAGACCTGTGACTTCCTTCTGCGGAGGGCGCAGGTCCTGTGACACCACTGCGGTACCTTGCCTGCTTTGGTCATCGAAGACATTCGAAATCTCAGTTTGAGGTCGGTGAAAATGAAGATGAATTTTTTCCCCATCTGTGGTTTTTGGGTCATCTGGGAAGAAGATGCCAAAATGAAATGAGGCACTGAAAGCTTTCCTGACGGGGGTCCCTGTGAGCAGGGGTGGGAGTGGGGGTTGCCCAGCCACGGGGAAGGTCAAGGGTGGAGAGGAGACTGTGGGGAGGAGCACTGAGGAAGAGCCTTGGGCTGAGCGGAACCCTGGAACAGAGACATCTGACCCCAGAGTGCACGCTGGGCACACAGCCCAGCTCACAGCCCACAGTGCCAGCAGAAGCTGGAGCAGCCCGGGGAGTGTTTCCCGGGTGCCCTCGGCTGGGTCAGAGCCTCCTTGACCCCTGCTCCCAGGAGGGAGGGCTGAGTGCACGCTTTGCAGTCATGCACCGGCCCACGACGGAACCCTCAGTTTAGATTCAGTTCCAGACTCTTCGTGCAGGGAAAAGGTGAAGTTTGCACACGTGTGGGCCCTGGAAGACCCAGGAGCAGCTGTGGCTGCCAGGCAGGTGAGGCAGGCATCACAGGTGGTGCAGAAGGGAAGCTCCTGGCCCAGCCACATGTGCACAGACATGCATTTCCGTGGCCCCAGAGTGGAAGGAAGTGCTTGGCAGGGGATTTGGAGAGTCGGATGAGAGGGGCGTGGAACAGTGGGGCTGCCTTGAGGCCTGGCCTGGTCCCCACATGCACTGTGCCCTTGGCCCTGGGCAACTGCTCTTGGCCAGGATAAATCCCATCTTCTTTTCCTTCTTCCACGTTATCAAATCCCTGTCTGTTTTGTGCTGAGATGTTACCGGTAAATCTGGTGGCTCAGGAGCCAAGTCCATGGAGATTTTTGAATTTTAATGCATAGTTCCCTGAGCCGTGATTTTGGAATCTTCAGTGAAAGAATTTCAGAAACCACAGGAGCCCTCATAGAGTCCCACGGGCTCTGTGCGTGGCTGGGCTTCCCTCCGAGCTGCGTCTTGCTCTGAGTCGCTCTGGTCGCCGCTCTGCTGGGAGGGCGGTGGGCCTGGTTCTTGGGAGGGCAGAGGCAGCCGTGGGAGAAGGTGCAGGGCCTCGGAACAGGACAGCCTCTCCCATACAGCCCTGCGCTCTCACCCTTCACATGCCGCGGGTGGAAATGACTTTGGACAAATGGCAGCTATAGCTGTGTCCATCGCTGGTTGAAAAACCCCAAACCTTGAAGATATGTATGTGTTGGAAGACTTTTTTTTTTGGCTGTGTGGCTGTCCATTATGATTGCAGGGTTGTTTTGAAAACATATTTTTACTGATTTTTGTTATAAACGTGTTTTTGAGCCAACATCCGTCTTTGTTTCAGCAGTCAAATAGCGGTTACAAATGAAGCTGCTCTTCACACCAGTTCCAAGGACCAGCTGGGGCAGGGGCTGGAGGCCTGGGGTGGGAGCTGGAGATTCTGGGTGGGAGCAAGAGGTACTGGGGTGGGAGCAGGAGACCCTGAGGTGGGAGAGGTAGGCCTGGAGCAGGAGCTGGATGGCCTGGGGCTGCGGCCTGGGGTGGGAGAAGGAGGGCCTGGCGTGAGAGTTGGAGGCCTGGGGCCAGAGCTGGAGGGCCTGGGGCGGGAGCTGGAGGCTTGGAGTGGGGTCTGGAGGCCTTGGGACAGGAGCTGAAGGGCCTGGGGTGGGAGCTGGGGACCTGGGATAGGAATTGAAGGCTTGGGATGGGAGCTGGAGGCCTGGAGCTGGAGCTGGAGGGCCTGGGGCGGGAACTGGAGGCCTGGGGCTGGAGCTGGAGGCCCTGGGATAGGAGCTGGAGGGCCTGGGACTGGAGCTGGAGGCCTGGGGTGGGAGTTGGAGGCCTGGGGCTGGAAATGGAGGGCCTGGGGCTGGAAGTGGAGGGCCTGGGGCTGGAAGTGGAGGCGTAGGGTGGATCTGGAGGCCCCAGGATAGGAGCTGGAGGGCCTGGGGCTGTGGCCTGGGGTGGGGATCAGGTAGTGCTCCCCAGGTAGTGCTCTCCATTTTGGCTGGTGGCCTGTAAATATTTTATGCTCTGATTTACTGATTTCATGGTGTGTATTTCATTGAGCTGTGGCTTGTTTTCCAACGTCATGCTTTGGTTTCTAGAAATAATGATGTTCTAATTTGCAAACGTGTAAAAGGAACCATCATTTTTCAAAATCTAGGAAGACTTTAAAATGATACTTGGCTCGGCCTCTTGGCGATATGTGTGAATGTTCCGGAATTCTCGGACATGAGGGTGTCTACCCTGTGGACAAGCTGCTCTGGAAAGCAATGCCAGTGCATTCATTGAGCGGTGAATGCAGTGAGTTGACACTACGTTTTATAGATATCTAACTGAAAACTTATTAATTGAGATTTTGTGTATTTTGAGGGATGGAAACAAAGGTCAGGCTCCTCTAGTTAATAAAAAATGTAGCAAACGCAGCACATATCCGTGGTAAAGATGTCACAGTGAGGATCTAAAATTGATTTAGGGCTGGGCGCCGTGGCTCAAGCCTATAATCCCAGCATTTTGGGAGGCAGAGTTGGCAGACCACCTGATGTTGGGAGTTCGAGGCCAGTCTGACCAACATGGAGAAACCTCGTCTCTACTAAAAAGTAAACACAAAAAAATTTAGCAGGGCGTGGTGACACAGGCCTGTAATCCCAGCTACTCAGGAGGCTGAGGTGGGAGGTATTGCTTGACCCAGGAGGTTGAGGCTGCAGTGAGCCGAGATTGTGTCACTGCACTCTAGCCTGGGTGACGGGGTAAGACTCAGACTCAAGAAAAAGTTTTACTTAGCTCATTGTATATAGGCTTATATATGACATGTTCCAAAGACGCATTCGAGGTTGTCGGTCAGAGCACAAGACGTTGAAAGAGTAAATGGAAATATCAGCACAAGGGGAAGCAGAGGCCGGAAAGATGAGATGGAAAAGTGTTGTTCCCAGAGGGACACACGCAGCCCACAGGTGCTGTGAAGACCCGTAGCTGACAGGACCGTGCGCTTCCTGGCAGTCAACAAAAATGACATACGGCTTCTTTCAAGATTTACAGCTGACTTGTGAATTATCAGTATGACCAGATAAGTATTGAATTTCTTTATTATTTATACTAGTGACTAATGTTGGATCCATATTTCTAACATTTATATAAATAACATCACATTATCCACTTGAATAACAAAATATCAGTTGCTCAGTGACACTGTGTCGATGCTGGAGGAAAAAGTATTTCATTCTTCACAGAGAGAATGTTGTATGTTTCTTGTTCAGTGTGTGCTTTTGGTCCAATCTAAGGTAGCTAGGCAACAAAACCTGCTTTGTAGAGCTTACTTCTGGTGGGCACCCCACCTTGCAGCCCAGGGGCACTGCCCCGCCCGGTTCAGGATGGGACGACCTGTTCGGAGGGTGAAGGTCCCATGATTCCTCCCTTCTCTGTCCTCAGGTCTGTAAAATTGGCTTTATTTGGCATTTTCTCCAAACGGAGGTGGAAAAACATGCTGAGACTATGCTTAGATCACAAGTGCTGTTAATCTTACCTGCCCGTTTCTTGTTGAATGTGTGTTATTCAGGAAGGCAGACTACCTAAGAATAGAAATCTTATTTTTCTCGTTAAGAATCTGTGATTTGGAAGAAGTCAAACAACATATTCTATTTTTAGCTTTTCAGCCCAAGTGTAATCATGAAATCAAGGTGTCCACTGCATGAAAAGTGAACTAAGAAACAGCACACTTTTTTTTTTGAGACGGAGTCTCGCTCTGTTGCCCAGGCTGGAGTGCAGTGGTGCGATCTTGGCTCACTGCAAGCTCCGCCTCCCCGGTTCAGGGGATTCTCCTGCCTCAGGCTCCTGAGTAGCTGGGACTAATTTTTTATATTTTTAGTACAGACGGGGGATTTTTTGTATTTTTAGTACAGATGGGGTTTCACTGTGTTAACCAGGATGGTCTCGATCTCCTGACCTTGTGATCCGCCCGCCTCGGCCTCCCAAAGTGCTGGGATTACAGGCGTGAGCCACCGCGCCCAGCTGAAATGGCACACGTTTTTAGGATCTTTACAGCACTCTACATTTCTTTTTGCTGAAGAAACTAAATTTATTTAAGATACGTTTTTAAGAGTTTTAATATTTAAATACGAAGAATAGAAAATCTTTTACCTGAAGGTGCAGCCTCTTAAATACTGCTCTTTGTTGACATTCGATTGGAAGCAGGGAGCCGTCATTAGGAACCATATATTTTTAGGAAATCTTGCACTTTTAAGCAAATCATTTTCTCAGGCTGCATGTGTTATGTTGGAATTATAAGTATGTCTAAATTAAGGTATAAATCTCCAACACAGGAGCCATCTTTTCATTATATCTCATAGAAGATTGTGCACATTGTTGCTACTCAATTAACTAATAATAATAATGCTAACAATAATGTAGCAATAGTCAACTTCCATTTGGTCACACATCCTGCATATACAGTCATTGTGAAAGCATATCATCTCTTAGATTATGTGTTGTGCTCGGATAAAATGTGTCATCATCACGAAATTAGAGTTAATGGCAGGAAGGGGACCTCTTTGATCAGCCCCTCCAAGGCCCTCTGCACACCTCTTAAGTGTACCTCATTATGAATTCATTTTAAGCTTCACTGAGTCCCAGAAATTAATTTGACATAAATTTCATCGTAAGGCTCTGGAAACTTTAATTTCAAAGGTAATGCTAAAGTAGGATTTTCTCCCCGTGTTCGATACAAATACTTTAGACAGATATCAAAGGGCAGGTTGAGTGTACCAGCCGTCAACATTTTTTTCCAAAATGACTCTGATTTAGCAAACATTTTATTTTGCATTTATCTCTCACCTGTATTTCTAAAGCATTTTCTGACATCTGGTCTCCTTGACCTCAGCAGGATCATGATGTGAAACAGCGTCTGGTCTGCTGGGGCCAGCACAGGAACGGAAACGTGGAAATGCGGGTCTCCGGCTGTCCGGCTTCAGCAGGCCCCGTGTTCTTCCCTTCAGTGAACATGCACTTATCCGTGCGGCTCCTTCCCTCTCCAGGTCACACTTACACTCCTTTTAACTTGAGAGCTTCTGTTTTCATCCCCGGGATATTCCGGGTTCTTATGCAACCCCTTTTTCTTTCTGTTTGCTGTTTGGATTCTTAGTGATACCTCCTTTTTCCCCATCCGTATTTTTTATCCTCATTCTTTTTTTTTTTTTTTTTTTTTTTGAGACAGGGTCTCACTATGTTGCCCAGGCTGGAGTGCAGTGGTGTGAACATGGCTCACTGCAGCCTTGACCAGGCAGGCTCAAGTGAGCCTCCCGCCTCAGCCCCCTGAGTAGCTGTGACCACAGGTGTGCGCCACCACGCCTGTCGAATTTCCTCATTCTTCATACTTTTATATTTGAGACAGTCTTGTTCTGTCACCCAGGCTGGAGTGCAGTGGTATATCTCGGCTCACTGCAACCTCCACCTCTGGGTTCAAGAGATTCTTCTGCCTCAGCCTCCCGAGTAGCTGGGAATACAGGTGTGTGCACCACCATGCCCAGCTAATTTTTGTGGTTTTAGTAGAGATGAGGCTTCGCCATGCTGGCCAGGCTGTTCTTGAACTCCTGACCTCAGGTGATCCTCCCGTCTTGGCCTCCCAAAGAGCTGGGATTACAGGTGTGAGCCACCGTGCCCAGCCTCCCTCTCACTTTTTTTTTTTTTTTTTTTTTTTTTTGAAACAGGGTCTCATTTTGTCTCCCAGGCTGGAATGCAGTGGCACAATCTCGGCTCACTGAAACCTCTGACTCCCGGGTTCAAGTGGTTCTCCTGCCTCAGCCTCCCCAGTAGCTGAGATTACAGGTGCGTGCCACCACGCCTGGCTAGTTTTTTGTATTTTTAGTAGAGACAGGGTTTCACCATGTTGACCAGGCTGGTCTTGAGCTCCTGACCTCAAGTGATCCACCCTCCTCAGCCTCCCAGAGTGCTGGGATTACAGGCATGAGCCACCGTGCTCAGCACTTTTTTTTTTTTTTTTTTTTTACCTTTTTCTGATACCTTCTGGAAGGTACTTTGACCCAACTCTTCCTCACTATTCCTGCTTCTATTCTTTTAGAATTCTTGGATGTGTCTACAGTATGTGGAACAGGTGGGCAGGAGTTTCCAAGAGAGAAAACTTCTGTGCGGGGCAGAGCTTTGGGCAAAGGGATTCTTGCAGGAGACGCGCAGGCAGCACCTGCAGAGACGGAGCCCTTCTTCTGGGGCTTGGAGGGTCTTGAATGTGAGCTGACAGGTTTTAGACTTTTTTACTTGCAAAATTTTAAAAACACAAATATGCATAAAGAAAAAACGTGACAATAATAAAAAAATTCTACAATTGGAGGTAACTGTTACCTTTTTTTTTTTTTTTCCTTTCTAGACAGGGTCTTTCTCTGTCACCCAGGCTGGAGTGCAGTGACACAATCATAGCTCACTGTAAGCTCGAACTCCTGGGCTCAAGCCATCCTCCTGCCTCAGCCTCCCCTGTAGCTGGGACCGCAGGCATGTACCACCACATTCAGCTAATTAAAAAAAAATTGTAGAGACCCATGGTGTCACTATGTTGCCCAGGCTCATCTCAAACACCTGAACTCAAACAATCCTCCTGTGTCGGCCTCCCAAAGTGCTGGGATTACAGGCGTGAGCCCCTCTGCCCGGCCAACGGCTAACATGACGTATTTAACATGACTTGACGTATTTTGTTTACTTTTCTTCCCTTTTGCATACAACACTCATACTTTCAAAGACCAAAAAAAAGTTCCTATCATGTGATACTATTTTATTTCTTAATTTTTTTTTAACTAAAGACCTCTTTTTTTCAGTACACGCACATTTTTAATATGGCCCCAACCGAATTCAATGGCCTGGTTTTCTGTTCATATCTCTCTTATGGCTTTACAATCTAATCTAAGGATATTAATGTATGAAATGGACAAAGATAATAGCCTTTCTTTGGTAATACATATAAATATTTTCTCCAAAGAATTATCTTTTAACTTTGTTTTTTGTTTTTGTTTGTTTGATTTTTGCTGTGATGCAGAGAATTGTAAGTTTCATGTGTGCTGTTTCTGGCCCTGGCATCATGCTCAGAAAGGCCTTCTGCAGCCTAAGTCCATAAAGGGACATGGCAAGTTCTAAGCAGGTGGATGAAATAAATGGGGTGGCGCCTCGCCTGATCCTGCAGGTGAAATGTCCAGGTCTAGCCCGGCTGGCGGTGCACAGGAGAGTGCCAGTGCTCTACTGAAGAGAAAAGTGGAGTAAGAGGGTGGGACCCTGGTGGGGAGAGGGAGGGTGACGAGGCTGGGCGGTGTGGCTTGGAGGAGCAGCCAGAGCCGCCGATGGGGTGAGGTTTGGGGTGAGGTTTGGGGTGACGCTGCTGAGTTCAGGCAGAACACTCTGGGAGGACGGTGTCCAGCAGCCGGTGGGAAGCACAGGCCTGGGGTGGGGAGGCAGAGAGCCAGACATTTCTTGAGTGGGGGCTCCCGGAACACAGGCATGCCGCAGGGCTGGTGCAGGCCTCACCGGCCTCAGAACACCTCTTTCCCACAATGGCTGTAGATTCTCACTGAATTTTAAGAAAAGTGACTTCTACTCAAATGTAAGAGACCCAAATTCTTAGAAAGCGGTTTAAGAATGATTTTTTAAAAAAACCACTAAACACCAAATATATTACCTATATTTTAGATCTATTTTCATCTTCTGAGTTGCACTGTATCAGAAAGCATTAATAAAATTGTTGTCTTATAATGTGCAACTAAGTGGTGTTAAGGTAGTGGAACATTTGTGCATGTTACCAAAATGTCTTTCTATTACGTACATGAGTTACATTAGTATAGAGAGGGTCTTTTAAACCCATCAAATATCATAAAAGCTCCGCAGTCTGTAGACAAGATTCAGTAATATGATGGGAGTTAAGGGAAATGTTAAATTTTTTATTTGTGTGTTTGTTTGAGCCGGGGTCTGACTTTGTCACCCAGGCTGGAGCATAGTGATGAGATCTGCAGCCTCGATCTACGGGGCTCCAGCATCCTCCTGTCTCAGCCCACCAAGTAGCTGGGACTACGGCATCCACCACCACACCTGGCTAATGTTTGTATTTTTAATGGAGATGGGGTTGCACCATGTTACCCAGGCTGATCTCAAACTCCTGAGCTCAAGTCATTTGCCCGCCCCAGCCTCCCAAAGGGCTCGGATTACAGGTGTAAGTCACAGTACCTGGCCCCAGAAATGTTAAAGCTTTAAAAACAGATTAGAATTTGTATTACTGTTTTTTGGATTCCATGTGACCTGAATGTCTAATTGTAGACCAACTGCAGATCTACTCATCAAACATTTTATTGTCACCCCAGATAGAATTACCCTGAAAGGACACATCAGGTGCTAACAAAATGCATAGATGGAAAAAGAATCCTCCTTTAAATAGAGTACCCTCCTGGTTCTCCTATTTTGTGTCATTAAGCACAATTTGTGACACTTGGAACAGAAGCATGGGGTGTCCTTGAGCTGCAGGAGGGAGAGAGGCTAGCATGATGAAATGATGGCACGAAGCGAGAGCCATTACAGATGGAGAAGGAGGGTGGGTAATTGGGTCCAGCCCCCAGGGTTAAGTACTGCATTCTTCCAGAGTATATTTTTAGTGTTTTACTTAGCCTAGTTTCAAAATTCCTCTAGATGATGAGGCTTCTCTCTTTTCTCCTGGAAGACAATTAAACAGACTAACAGCTTTTGCTCAAAGAAAGGTTCCTGGTATTTGGTGTCAACTGTGGTATCTAATTTTGTCTCATGTGTGTTATCGATGTGTGGGGATGGCATGCAAGCCTACTTATTTGGTTCCTCGCCTAGTTATTACCCACTGATCTATTCATGTTTCTCTCTTAAGTTTTTTTTTTTTTTTTTAGCCAAAATGACATAAATATAAATCTCTCTTTATTTTTATAAATCTCTCTTTATTTTTAGTTTTTCTTACCCAGATTTTTTCTCAAATGGGACGAAAATCTCCAGATATTATTGAAAAAGATATTGGAGCAGGGGAGACGCCCCTTCCCTTCCTTGTGGCAGCGGAAGCTGGTGATGCCTTAGAGGGTTGGGCCTCCTGGCCCCCCAGGCCTCACTCCCGGGGCTTCCTTGCCGCATGGCCTTGTGGCCCCAGCACACAGAGCGTGGCACTCTCAATTGTTCCTACTCAGGTTTTGTTGTGCACACGAGGCTCTTCTGGTTCCTGGCTGGTCTCTCAGGGTTTTGTTCTGCACCTCACGGCTCTACCAGTCCCTCCCTTCTGGCCTTTCTGCCCCCACCACACCCGGGACCCTGGCCAGCTGCTTCCTGCCGGGGACAGGTGGAGGAGTAGGCTCGGTGACGAGCTTGGGGGTGCCTGTCACACTGAGGACGTTTCTCGTCTCCGTTGTCGTTCCCTGGGTGTAATTTGTACGGACTCTTGAGCATTTGAAAAGATCCTCTTAATTTTGACGCCTGTGGTAAGTGGGAAAGCTGGTGGACGCCGCTAGAGCCGAAGGCGGCCTGGTGTGCCCTCCATCCCTGCTGAGGCCGAGGTCCCCCACCCCTCGGGCTGGATCACAGCGTGCACTGTCACTGGACAGCACGGTGGCCGCTGTGAAGACCCTTGGAAGGGTGCTAGCGTGCTTCTCCTTTCAACTCACGTTGCTTCTGGTTGGAGTTTGAATTCGCTGTTGAAAATTGCAGGCGGCGTCATATCTGTGTTCTTTGCATTATATATTTGCAAGCACGTGAACAAGTGAAATGTCCTCAAGCTCTCAGCATCATCTGGGCCCTGGGCTTCAGCCTGGCACCCTAGTCCAACAACACCCCCTAATCCAACAACAGTCCTGGGTCTTGAGCCTGGTTCGTGTGGGTCGGAGGCTGACGGGGAAGCCAGTGTTGTGATGTTAGAAGAAGCGATTCTTGTCGTCCCACCCCCAGCTGCTCAGAAGAAAAGGTACACACATGCACCCCCCACCCCCCACTCACAGCGGCGAGACAGAAACACAACCACACACCCAACATGCAGCAACTACAGCAGGAACTTTTAAACACCCTCCGCAGGTCAGCTCCTTCCTTTCATTCTTACGTAGCTCCGTTCATGGAAGACTATGTTTTTGGAAGTGCCCCCGAATGAGAGATGCCTCCTCTTCACCCCCACTTGTTATTTGGACCCCCAGTTTAACTCTCACAGGCTGTCCTGGGGACCCAGGATCAGATGGACGGGTTAACTGCAGATGCCCTCGGGCAGCTAAGTACGGCGAGTTTGGAGGTGTTTCTCCTCTTAACTGCTCTCTTTCAGAAACAAAACAGAGAAAGAAGAAAAAAGGAAGAACACACAGGCCCCCACAAAGTCCCTTGCCCTCGACCACTCCCTGGAAGCAGGTGCCCACCCAAGGAGCTCCCCACGACTCGGTTGACCCCACCTGGAGCCCCCAGGTTGTGTGCCTCTGCAGAACACGTCGGAAGCAGACGCGCGCTTGCAGGTCAGAGACTGGGGCTCAGATCCTGGGGCTCTGTAGGCAGCTGGTTCTCAGAGGAGGAAGAGCTCTGTGTGAAATGGTACAGTCCGAGTGTGGGAGGCAGATTGTGGAGCGCTGTGTGGTGGTGCCGCTGGCCGCAGTGGCCTCAGGAAGCGGCAGGAAGGCGACAGTCCGAACCCCCCTTCCTTGCGGACAGAGACTCAGAATTGCATGTTGGATTTGACTGTGCCCCCCATGCCAGGGCTGTGTTGACGTGTCAGGGGTCATTCCTCTCAGGGGTGGTTGAAGCCCAGCTTGGCCCAGAATGGAGACGCTCCAGCATCCCACGGCTGAGTTTCTTCTCCGAGGCCGCCAGCTACTTGCGGTGTGTGGAGCACGAACCCAGGCGGTGGGAGGTCAGAGCCTGCTCTCCGGTCAGTCTGCCCCCGCCGTCGCCCATTTTAATAACAGTGGGATTTGTGCAGTGACTGGAGCAAGCACAGATGCTCTGAGGGAACTCGGGTGGGCGCTGCCCTGACACAGAGGTCAGAAAAGGCCCAAGCTGAGACTTGACGTGTATGACCAGGCGAGAGTGAGGAAAGTCAGCAGGAAGGAGCTTTCTCAGCAGACAAAAAGCGCGTCCCAGGTCTGGAGAGAAGAGAGAGTCCCACTCAGGGGGCAAGAGTGGCTCTGTGTGTCTGCAGCCTTCAGCACGTGGCGTGTGGAGGTGACGGGGGTCCCTGCAGGGCTGAGGTGGAGTGTGTGGTGTGTGGAGGTGACGGGGGTCCCTGCAGGGCTGAGGTGGAGTGTGTGGTGTGTGGAGGCGACGGGGGTCCCTGCAGGGCTGAGGTGGAGTGTGTGGTGTGTGGAGGCGACGGGGGTCCCTGCAGGGCTGAGGTGGAGTGTGTGGTGTGTGTGGGAGGCGACGGGGGTCCCTGCAGGGCTGAGGTGGAGTGTGTGGTGTGTGGAGGTGACGGGGGTCCCTGCAGGGCTGAGGTGGAGTGTGTGGTGTGTGGAGGTGACGGGGGTCCCTGCAGGGCTGAGGTGGAGTGTGTGGTGTGTGGAGGTGACGGGGGTTCCTGCAGGGCTGAGGTGGAGTGTGTGGTGTGTGGAGGTGACGGGGGTCCCTGCAGGGCTGAGGTGGAGTGTGTGGTGTGTGGTGTGTGGTGTGTGGTGTGTGGAGGTGACGGGGGTTCCTGCAGGGCTGAGGTGGAGTGTGTGGTGTGTGGTGTGTGGTGTGTGGTGTGTGGAGGTGACGGGGGTCCCTGCAGGGCTGAGGTGGAGTGTGTGGTGTGTGGAGGTGACGGGGGTCCCTGCAGGGCTGAGGTGGAGTGTGTGGTGTGTGGAGGTGACGGGGGTCCCTGCAGGGCTGAGGTCGAGCTCCCCCTCCTGCAGAGCATTTGCATTGCCTTTGGAGCCTCTGGAAAGTTTCAAGTGTAAGGGAGTGAAATGAGAGTCGTGTTTTGGAATTTCTATAGAACTGGAAAATAAATGGAGGGGCAAGAACGTAATGGGAGGGAGAAGAGCTTCAGACCTCCGGCACCATCTGAGTGTGGGTTGTCAGACTGGAGAGCAGGGCCAGGCTGGAGAGCCACTGTGGACACACACGGTGCCCGTGTCCGGTGTCGACTCAGTGTAGAAACCAGAGAAAGGACCGACCCCAGGCGGCCTCCCACTTGCTGGTCTGGGCTTCTTGGTGACAGCCCTTAAATAGGATCAAAGCAGGCGGACTCCAGTGCTCTGGCAGAAGGGCCCCTAGTCAGAATTGGCCAGTGGGAAGGCCGGCCTCACGGAGTGCCTCATCCTCCTTGGGAGATGGGCTGGTTTCCTGGAGAACAAGCACTGGGCGTGGGCCCTGCTGGCTGACCGACTGGCCCGTTCTCTCCTTCACGCCTCTCTCCTCTCTCCTCTCCGTCCCGGCGCTCCTGGTGCTTGCTTGCTTCAGTGCTTTGTTTAATGTCTTTTTTCCCTCTAGAATAGAAGTTTCCTGAGGCCAGAGGTCCTGTCTGCCTTGCTCATCACGTTGTCCCCAGGACAGAATGCTCGGGAGGCGCTGGCTGACCCACTGTCTCTCTTGCCGGTAGGTGAAATAGTTCTGATTCCAGGAACCAGGGAACTGGGAAGCAGAGGAGTGTGCCTGGCCGGTACGTGGATGCTGGCAGGGGCGCCTACCCCTTCCCCACCCCATGAGCAGGAGCTGGTGAGGGCAGCCCCGTTCTTCACGATGGACACCAGCTCTGGAAAGCTAAGTCTTCACGCTGTGGAAAGGAAAGAGCAAAATATTTTGGAGGAATGTTGAGCAGATAATAAAAATGAATTACAGAGTAGATGGTTTGCCCTTCAACACACAGCATCCTGAAGAGCTGCACAATTTTGTTTGGAAACAGTCAAGGGCTTTTTGTAATACTTTACTGCAGGTTTAATTGCGGTGATATTTCAATGCCAAGGAGAGTAATTTGCTGCATGAATACAGCATTAGATTTGCAAGGTCCTACATTTTAAAACCTCTGTATAAAAGTGAGCGTTTGGTACTAGCACTAGTAGAATTCTCATTTCCTACTCAACTTTCAAAGAAATTGAAGTTAAATGTCTATATTAACGTTTATAAAATTTTAAGAGTGATTTCCTTATTACATAATTAGCCTCAGCACTCGCGGATCCGTTGTCTGCTGAGCATCATTACCCAGAGCAGGTTCTGGAACAGCTGCCGCCCAGACAGCACGGGGCTGACGTGGCCCTGAGGGGCGCACGCCGTGACAGACTAAAGCGCTCAGGGGATACTGTTGTTACGAGTCAGAATTGTTCATTGTAGTAAACATTTTCTTGTTAATAAAGAAAATCCTAGGCAAAATCTGAATACCTAAAGAGGTCATGGTATGTGGTGTGATAGGTAGAGAAAACTGTATTTATGAGCATGGGCCAGCCAGGTGGGCGAGAAGGTGGTGCCCATGGGAAGGGCCACAGCCCTGCATCCTGTGTGCACGTCTCTCCGCAGGGAGCTGGAGACTTCTTGCCTGGCCCTTTGCATGTGTACAGGGGATAGGCAGGCCCCAAACACCATTCCTGGAGGATCCTCGTTAGCCAGGATTGCTCTTCCATCTAATTCCAGAGCTGAGAGGTCTTTGGCTTCATAGATCCTAAGAGACACAGAGAAAAATAATCCCCAGAGAAAGAAGGGTGGAGTCATTCAAAAGGGCTGCATGGAAGACCGCAGCTCCTGTAGCTGCAGACGGACAGCTGTGGGGGCCGAGGTCTGCAGATGGAGACCGGAACCTCTGTGAGAATTGAAACTGTCTGGGTGGCGCTGGCACGGTTAAGCAGCTGAGGAGCCGTCTCCCGAGACTGTTCTGACTCCGGTCACTAATGGTCTGTGTGGAACCTTCTGGCATGAGACACTGACATGATTCCAACAGCGTGGCACAGCTCTTGTAACGAGTCTCCTATCAGGAGACTCAGACTCGACACTTCAGAACCGCAAGGACAGGTCAACCTGTGGAATCCTGAGGACATCTGCTATCCGATTGTCTTTGAGAATAGAAAATAATAATAGAAAATATGATAGAAATGGAGAGCATCTGTGAGATGGTGGCTTGTCCACTGGAGACACGTGGCCCTTTCCTGGAGCCTGCGGGCAGGAGTTTGCAGCCCAGCTTCCCCCACCCAGATGCAGCCACCACCTTGTCCCCACCGTGCATCGTGGGACATCTCAGGGAAGCACAGGGCTTCCTACAGTGTGAGTTCTCCTCTGGCCAACACAGAGGACTCCAGGCTCGGGGAGGTGGGGGCCACCACAGAGAGGTGATACCTGCTATGGACAGCTACCTAAGCAAGAGAAAAACTGTGACAAGATTCAGTCACTGAGATGTTGGATTTATTTTTTAACAGCATTACCTAATACAATGGGTAAAACTATTTACCTTATTCCAAGGTAAATTTCTATGAAGAAGGATCCAGAAGAGTGAGTGGGGTCTCAGATTCCTTTGTGGCTGGCACAAGTGACGTAAGAGATACGGAGCTATCTAAATTCTAGGTTATCTGCCTCACAGGAGACCAGGGGCATTAGGGACTTTGCAGTATGCAGGACCTAGGGTACCACCCTACCACCCCCACGATGGTCATCGTCATCATCACCATGCCGGGGCTTCACAGTCTCCAGGGTCCCCACCACCCCCATGATGGTCATCATCATCATCATCTTCATCATGACAGGCTCTACAGCATCCAGGGCCTGTACTCCCCCCACGATGGTCATCATCATCATCTTCACCATGACGGGCTTCACAGTATCCAGGGTCCCCACTACCCCCACGATGGTCATCATCATCATCATCATCATCATCATCATTGTGACAGGCTCTACAGTATCCAGGGTCCCTGCCACCGCCATGATGGTCATTGTCATCATCTTCAACATGACGGGCTTCACAGTATCCAGGGCCTGCATGCCCCCCCACGATGGCCATCATTATTTTCTTCATTGTGGAGGGGCTTTGCAGTGTCCTGATGGTGGTCATCTCATCGCCATCACCATCTCGTCCTGAGTGCCTCCCTTATGCGAGCTGTGTGCTTTGTTCTTTGCCAGCATGACCTTGTTTGATAGACTCAGAGTGTTTAAACATATGTAATTCATTAGAAATGAGGTGTGATTCTCCCTATTTTCTATTTTGTACTTGAAAAAAATGTATTCTGTTGCCTTGGAAGCTTAGAAGGAAGACCGCCCCGCCTCAGCTTTGGTTGATCTGTTGATATTCCAAGGAAAGTGCATGGCGGGTGGTCATGGGGGGCAAGTTTAAAGTGGAAATCACATATTCTGTGGCTTTGAGTGTTTCTATTGAGTGCTCAGGCCCATCACGACAGAGGCACTGGCCTGAGAGGAAAACCATGATTTAGTTACATTTTATTCTCCTGGCCTTTAGCTATTAAAACCATCATTTTGTCCTACCTTTCCGATGATAATTGATATATCTAAAAACTTCTACATTATTTCTTGCTCCTGAGAGAAATGGCAGTGAATTTAATGAAAACAGAGTGACAGGTTCTAAATTGTGGCAGCTCGCTGGACCTGTGGACCCTCCTCACTTAATACCGTTAACTGAAATGTAAGGTGAAGCTGTATTTATGGAAGAAATTTAAGTTTGACAAGCAAAGAAGAAATAAAAAGTCTATGCGGATTGATGTTGATGAGACATCGTTGATGGAGTTTGTTCTCTCATGTTTCTAGAATATTCTATCTGATTTCAGTTTCCCTGAGAAACATATTAGCTAATTTTTAACACCTCACACCATTTCTGTGTAATTTCTTAGAGCAGTATTCATCTCAATTCAGGCTTGGGAGGTGTTCAATACTTTTGGCTTTCAATGTCTGGCCTTATTTTATTTATATTACATACCATTTGATTTTTGAACTCTGTGGTGGAATTGTCCCTGAGACGAGATCAGAGAATTTGAATCTCACTGTAGCTCAGCTCCACTGGATGCCACGGGGTGCAACGCAAGCTGAGGGTGAGGAGACGAGGGTTAAAGGCTCTGAGTTTTCAGCTCTTCTCTAGACACTGCAGCTTGGCTAAAGATGGCTTTTCCCTCAATAAAAATGAGCTTTCTTACCAAGTAAGTGTGAGTCCTCATCAGGCCTCCTGGTTCACCGACTCTCACTGTCACTTTCGTGGTGTCAGTGCAATGAAGGAACTGCACAAGCTGGGGAATTTTTTTTTAAAGTTCCATATTGAACTATGTGTTCATTGAATACAATTACAAAAGAACATAATATCTCAAATTTTTGAGTCACAATCTTAGGCTTATTACTGTCAAAAAGCAATTACAAGCTATTTTTATGCAGAGCTCAAACATAAAATTAAAGACTCCGAAATGAAAGAGAAACATTTTTAACCACACCATACAGTACTCATAACAATGTCTATGGAGCCAAATGTGGAGTGTAGAAAATATGCATATTCTGCAACCCAGAGAGGGTGTTTACAAAGATCAACTTGAAGAATAATTTAGACCAGCTGTTTGTAGTAACTTTATTTCTATGCTTGCTAATATGTTAGAGTACAGAGGAATGAGGGAAAGATTGTGTTGAAACATTTAACATCTTGAAATCAGCTGACTGTTAGAGGGGATTTTCAGAACCAGAACTGTGAGGGCTCGATAACCAATCTATGCGGAATCTATGTGGCCTGGGTGGACGGACAGTGACCTCTGCGATGCCGCATTCCACAGGCACTTGCGTCTTCAGATGAAAACACGAGGTCATCCGGGGGTCAGGGAAAAGGGATCTACTGAGTCTATGCCTGAGGAGGGTTAATGCCCGCTGCCCGTCTAGACCCGGGCCCTCCCGGGATGAGCGGTCAGCAAAGGCTTCATGAACATCCTCCCCTTCTAGATAGCGCCAGGGCGTCGTGGGGGCTCAGGGAGCCAGTGAGCTGGTCAGTGAGTCAGGATGGGAGGAAGGGGCTGCTGGTGGCAGATTCAGATGGCGACGATTTTGTGGGGCTTTTTTTTGCTGCTGCTGCGGCTGCTGAGGTCCAAGGCTCCAGACGCCTGGTGACCCCACCTCATGACACCAGCAAGACCCCCAGGTTTCCGGACAGAGGTTTTATGTCTCAGTCCCTTTTGTTAGAGAGACTTGTTTGTCAAAGTGCCGGCCGACATACCCACGATCGCCAGTTTCGGACACCGAAGATGAAGACCGCCAGTGGTGGCAGGTGCCTGTCTCTTCCCTGGGTCCCGTCTCCGTTGCACACAGCGCACGGCCAAGTGTTCAGAGCAAAGGAATGAAAGGAAAAAACATCCCTGTGGGGTGGGGTCAGAGCGTCCGTCTCTCAGTGGCACATTGAGATGGCCCCTTGCAAAAGTGAGCAGAAAACAGTTTCCAGCATCTTCGTGGAGGTCCAGGGAAAGCATTCGCTTCTTGACTCCCCATGCAGTACACTTGGCGTGGAGAAGCAGCGGCTGTTCCAGCTGGGCTCGGAAGCTGTTCTTCCCAAGCAAACCAATAGCAGCGGTTTCTGTGTGTTTCCTACGTTGCAGACTCTATGAAGCTATCCTTTCGTTCTTCTCGACATCTCTGCAAAGTTGGCATCATGATTCCTAACTGCAGATGAGGAAGTTCTGGCTTGTGGATTTCAGGAACAGTCAAGATCACACCGGAAACACGTGGCTGAGCTGGAATCCAGGTTTGCTGATGGATCAGAGGTCCCTGCCCTCGTGGTGTGGCCTGGGTGCACTCCTGGACACGCCGCACTTCCAGCCTGGCAGCAACCCCGAAGCCTTGGAGGCCGTGTGCGTGTGGGCGAAGCTGCGAAGCTGGAAACTGCATCCTAGCCGGCACAGGGCCTGGACGCCCGCGGGCGCCTGTGTGCCTGGAGGGGAGATTGCCCACGTGAGGCCAGGCTCAGTAAGCCAGCGCCGAGGCAGGGGCCCACGTCTTCGAGAAGGTGACACGGAATCTATTATCTATTATTTCCCCCCCAGATTTGATTAAGTTAAAAAGCTCACTTTACTAATTTTTTCCTTCTACAAGGGCCAAATGCAAATAACATCAAGTGAGTTCTTAAAATGCTTGGCGTGGTTGATCTCGCTGGTTTGCAACTTAGTAGCAGACCTCTGACTGCAAGGACAGTCTTACCTCCTAATTTTTAAAAACATTTACAGCCCACTAAACTGGGAAGCTGTTTGTGAAGCAGGAATACCTTTAACAAGCGCAGAGTATCGGAGGACCGCTTTTTCTTAATTGGAAACCAAGGAAGCCACCTCCAGCATCAGCTTTGTTGTGCCTCTTGCTGCCGCATGTCCCTTTTGCTTTCAAAGGTGTAGTTTATTTTCAAAGTTCTCAGTTTGGTGCTCACCTAGTGTCGGGTCAGACCCCTGGAAATCCTGTGGAAGGGGAGACAGAACGTCTGGGTTGGGAAAACCTGGGGTCATCCGTCCAAGGGCACGTGGACCCTCAGGGTGGTGGCAGAAAAGCAGAAAAGACTCTCGGCGCTGCCTGGGAGGACAGCCACTTCCCTGCCTTCAGCGGCTGCTGGAGGTCCACCTGCAGAGGAGGGTGGATCATGAGGTCAGGAGTTCGAGACCAGCCTGACCAATGTGGTGAAACCCCGTCTCTCCTAAAAATACAGAAAAAAAAAAAAATTAGTCGGGCTTGGTGGCGCGCACCTGTAATCCCAGCCTGTTTGCAGACCCCGGGAAAACAGGTCTTCTCCTGGCTTCCCCAGGTATACTTGGCCTGGCATCAGGCCAGCAAGGGATTCCCACGGTCTCTGTCTCTAGGGTACAGAGAGCCCTGCCCAGCCCTTTGGGAAACACCAGCCAGGATGATCAGCCCATCCTGATGAGACAGGGAAGGGCTGCTGCCAGGACCTCCCACGAGGGTTTCTCCAAGAAGGCAATCCTGTAAAGAAGATCCTGCAAGACCAACGTACACTTTTGCCGTTCGAGGATGGGATTGTAAAAAAGAAACCCACAAAGCTTCAAGCCCTATAGACGATGTTTATCTGGCCCCATGTGCAGGGAATTCATCAGGCATTTTCTTCCCCTTTAGGGTCTTTCGAGCTCAAAGAACACACTTTACATGAGCCAACCTGAAGTGTGTGTACAGGCTGGCCAAGATGTGCACATGCACGCACACGTGTAGGCACACACACGTTGTCCTTGTGTAAACCCCTGTCAAGCAACGCTCACTGTCCTATGACAAGTGGTGTGGAAACACAGGATTAGACACTTGTGCAAGTTCAGCCACGTGTCAGATGGCCCTGGAGCCGAGCCGTCAGCGTGCCTCTGTGTTTGCCGGGCAATTGGTGGGACCCCTGATGTTCAGGGCTCCCAAAGGCACTGAAAATACTGTTCACACGACCCACAATTAGGAAGCAGACTATACGAATAATCACACTCATTCCCACAAAGATTTTTTGTTTCCACTGACCAATCCATTACCTGCTTCAGTGAACCGTCCTGCTGTTAATGTGCAGGGCTCTTGCCCCCAGGTGATGGAGTAAACTGCCCTCCCCAGCTGCCCGCTGCTATTGTTTTAGGTCAGTTGTATCGTGCATGAGGAAAGTTTGCTTGTCAAACATTCCAGACAGGCCACTTAAATTCCAGATCGAATTGATAACATGCACACCGTCAAGGCTGGAAAGAAAAGGAGCAGGGCGCCTTCCTTGTTTTTTATAACAGCTTTATTGAGACGAAATGAGCACAACGTACAGCCCACCCACTGAAAGTATACAATTCAGGGTTTTGGCAGAATCCTAGATTCATGCAGCCTGTCACCGCGATCACCTTTAGAGCACGCTCATCACCCCATGTGCCGGCATGACTGTGCTGGGCGTTTCACGTAGATGGAGTTGTGCAGTGCATAGCCTTCTGTGACTGCCTTCTTCATTTAGCACACCGCTTTCAAGATTCATCTGTCTTGTAGTATTTCTCAGTACTTCTCTCCTTCTCAGTACTTCTCTCCTCTCAGTACTTCTCTACTTCTCAGTACTTCTCTACTTGTCAGTACTTCTCTCCTTCTCTCAGTACTTCTCTACTTCTCAGTACTTCTCTCCTTCTCAGTACTTCTCTCCTTCTCAGTACTTCTCTACTTCTCTCAGTACTTCTCTCCTTCTCTCAGTACTTCTCTCCTTCTCTCAGTACTTCTCTCCTTCTCTCAGTACTTCTCTACTTCTCAGTACTTCTCTCCTTCTCTCAGTACTTCTCTACTTCTCAGTACTTCTCTACTTCTCAGTACTTCTCTACTTCTCAGTACTTCTCTCCTTCTCTCAGTACTTCTCTTCTTTTCTTAGCTCTGTTGTATGGATGTACCACATTGTGTTTATCCATTCATGAATTGACAGGCATTCCTACTGTTTTCACATTTTGGCTCTTATGAATAATGTTGCAATTGGATTCTTATCCTATTTTTTTTAAAGAAATTTCAAGATAAAGTGAATATGGATCAGTATGACATTGGCTTAACTATTTTGTGTTAACGAGACTTACTGAAATGGTTTGATTACCAGTCGTCTTTGCCAGCAGGTCGGGGGTCTTCCTGTCCTCATCGTTTTTCTTTCTTGTCACTTTCTCATTTCCATGAAGTCATGACAACTTTTGAGAAGGGCCAGATTCTCAGGTCAAAATTGCCCCTGAGAAGTTGGATGCAAGCCAGAGGTTTTATCAAAAGTCACCTGTGGAATTAAGTCACAAGTGGAGCCAGAGAGATTCCTCCTTCACTCCCTGCCCAAGATTACGGCGTCAGGTGGGCTGACAGCACAGGTGAGCCTCAATGGCCTTCACCTTGGGGGCGAGCTTTTGGGGTCAAGTAGTGAGTTTTGAGGTCAAGAAATTTGGGGTCAGTTTCAGAATGGGTTTTCTAATTCTCTGAGAATTGGTAATTCAGGTCATGAACTGGAATCAACCAGAAAATTTAACAGGCCAGGGCGTTCTAGATATAAGAAATACTGGTATTCTCTCGCAGCTTGTATATTTGATGCCACTGAAGCTGTTATTTTGATGGCATAAAGAACAGAGTAAGATGAATATTTTGACAGATTCACAGGTGTATCAGATAGCAAAGAAAACTGAGAAACAAGATTGTAGAATGTGATGAAGTGTGTGAGAGAAGGCTACAAATCATGCCGGATTAGGCACGTGGGAGGCACGCCCTCCCTGCTGATGGTGACTCCTTTCTTCCCGCAGCCAGGATGACTGCACGTGTGCACCAGGCCAGCTGCACGGAACCCGCAGGGTGGGTGGAGCTCCCATCCCCTGGGGCTTTTTCCATCTAGCAGGGCTTTCCCCCATTTGGACTTGTTGTTGTTGTTGTTGTTGTTGAGGAAAAACAAGCCTGAGAAAAGTGAGCATGACATAAAAGCACAGCTCAGCAAATTGTCCAAACGTGGACATCCTTTAGTGACTATGGAGAGGGGATCATGGGAAATCTTGTCACAGCTCAGTTGAAGTCTTCTTTCTTCTCCCCAGAGAAAAGCATGGTCCTGACTTCTGGCAGCATATTATACTTTTGTGTTTCTAGCTAGGTGGCTTATACAGTATGTATCCTTTTTTGGCTGGCTTCTTTTAGTCAACATTGTGATTCCAAGATTCGCCCATGAGATTCTAATTTGCTGTAGTCCATTTACTTTCAATGCTAAATAGTTTTTAGTGACAGACAGAGCATAAGGGACTCACCCCTTCTTCTACCTGATGGACATTTGGCTCCCTGCCAGTTTTCATGTCTTATGAGTGCAGATAGTGGGGTTCAGCAGAGAGTTAGAACCATTAGGAGAGAAACAGCATATGGAGGTATTTGATAGGGACTTGGCCTGGGGCAGTTGTGGAGCTGGTGAAATGGTGTCCATCAGGCTATTGCTTCTGTGTCCATTTCAGAGCCTGAAGTTGGCCGGGCAGGCAGTCAGGCAGGACAGACAGATATGACATGGGGACAAAGAGAAACAGGAACCTGCACGTACATCTGGAAGGAATGAGGGTGAACTTGAATCCAAGTTGGGCTCTTACCACCTGCGAACCTCTGGCTGTGATATGCAAATAACCTGTGGGAGTAGTGGGGACCTTGTGTTACAGGCTCAGAACTACCTGGCTGTGGGTCCAGAGGATGAAGAGGGAGAGACAGCAGGCATGTGTAGCTGTTGCTATGGCAACCAGGTGAGCCTGCAGACAACAGTAGCACCTGGACCTGTGTTGACCTGAGTGTAAAAATGTTTCTAGGGACCCATCTATCTTTTACTTGTAGATTTCAGAGCTCTTTTTTTCTTTGAGATTAACGTCAGAGTCTTTTCAAGGAACGCATTCTTGTCTGTGTTGATTCTCTTCCAGAGTATGTTAACTTTATTTGGGGTTAATTTGTTGTTCTTTTTTTTAAAAAATTAGATGGATGTGTAGTTCATTAATGTTTCAGTATTTCTCCTGTTCTGATACATATATTTAAGACTATACATTTTCTTTTGCCTTTGGCTGAATTTCACTCGTTTTGACCTTTTGCATTTTGCTGTAAGTGGGAGGCAGACTTCTGCAGGAGTGCCATGATTTTCATACCTGGCTTACACACCTGTACTTTTTTCCTCTAGAGGATAAATGAGACTTATGAACTTGATGGATCTTTTACTGAGATCAGTTATGTTATAGGATAAAGTGAAGGAATTCTGCAGTTGTTTTTAATTGACTTTCAGATAATTAAAACAATTACATTATCATTCAGTTCAAAGTATATATAATTTTAATTAAAATTTTTTCTTTGGCCAATGGTATATTTAGAAGTATATACCTCGATTTCTAGGCATGCAGAGGTTTGCTACTTAACTTCTTATTGTTGATTTCTAGTTTAGTTGCACTCAGCTCAGAGAAAAACTCTGAGTGATTTCAATCCTTTCCGATTTGCTGAGAGTTGCTTTATGGCCCAGCATATGCTAAGTTTTGGTAAATGTCCCACAAGTATCTAAAAACAAAGTGTATTCTATAGTTGTGATACAAGACAAATTTGTTAGCTTTCTTGTCCTAATGTTTTAAAACACTCCCCCAACTAAAAAAAGCCATTTATCTTTTCAGTTATTGAGGAAGAGGTAGTTAAATCTATTACAATTGTGTGATTTACTTGTTTGTTCTATCAGTTTTTGATTATAAGGACTTTTTTATACTATCATTTTTGGAAGGTATTTGTATGAGATACAGATATTTAGGTCAGCTATTATTTTCTGCCAGCAAGAGTCAAAGCATCATTTCATTGTTTTCTGGCTTTTATGTTGCCTTTTGAGAAGCCAGCTGTCAGTCTAATGTTTTTTCCTTTGAATGTAATGTATATTTAAAAAAAACTACTTTGAAGATTTTATCTTTATTATTTTTGGGGAAATTTCACTATAATGTGACCATATGTGGTTTTTCTTGCTATTTTCTAAATGTATTTATAGGATTTCTTAAATCTGTGGCTTAATGTCTTTCAACATTTTGAGCCCTTTTAAAATATTTCTCCTTAAATATAGCCTCTGGGCCATTTTCACTTTTATCTCTTTCTCAGGCTCCAAATATACATGTGATAGATCTCCTGACTCCATTCCCTATATATTTTAAAGCATTTTTCTTTATTTTCTGTGCTTTATCTTTCTATATTTCATTCTTGGTATTTTCTTCTAACTGAATCTTCCAGTTCACTAATTCTCTCTATAACTGTGTCTTAAATTCATTCATGAGTTTTACATTTTTCTTTTTTTCTTTTTTCAACTTTTATTTTAGATTGAGAGGGTACATGTGCAAGTTTGTTATCTGGGTATACTGTGTGATGCTGAGGTGTGGGGTAGGAATGATCCCATCACCCAAGTACTGAGAATAATACCCAACAGTTTTTAAAACTTTTCTCCCTGTCTTCCTCCCTTCTTCCCCTCAAGTAATCCCCCGTGTCTATTGCTGTTATCTTTATGTCCACGAATATCCAATGTTTAGCTCCCACTTATAAGTGAAAACGTGAGGTATTTGGTTTTCTTTTTCTGTCTTAACTCACTTAGGATAATGGCCTCCAGCTACATCCACGTTGCTGCAAAGGACAATATTTCATTCTTTTTTTATGGCTGCATAGTATTCCATGGTGTATATGTACCACATTTTAAAAATCCAATCCCTGATTGATGGGCATCTGAGTTGATATCATGTCTTTGCTATTGTGAATAGTGCTGCGATGAACATGCAAATGCATGTGTGTTTTTGGTTTTATTAGGTTCTCTATTCTGTTCCATTAGTCTCTGTGTCTGTTTTTGTACCAGTTCCATGCTGCTTTAGTTACTGCAGCCTTACAGTATGCTTTGAAGTTAGGTAATGTGATGCCTCCAGCTTTGTTATTTTGATCTTTTTGCTTAGGTTTGCTTTGGCGGTTCAGGCTCTTTTTTTGTTTCATATGAATTTTAGAATGTTTTTTTTCTAATTCTGTAAAAAATGACATTTGTAGTTTCATAGGAATAATGTTGAATCTGTAGGTTGCTTCAGGCAGTATGGCCACTTTAATTGTATTGATTCTTACAATCCATGAGCATGGAATATTTTTCCATTTGTTTATGTCACTGATGATTACTTTAAGCAGTGTTTTGTAGTTCTCCTTGCAGAGTTTTCTTTCACCTCCTTGGTTAGATGTATTCCTGAGTATTTTATTTTATTTTTTTTTTGTGATTACTGCAAACGGGATTGCATTCTTGATTTGGTTCTCAGACTGAACATTTTTGCTGTATAGAAATGCTACTGATTTTTGTACATAGATTTTGTATCCTGAAGCTTTACTGAAGTCATTTATTAGTTCCAGGAGCCTGTTGGTGGAGTCTTTAGACTTTTCTATGTATAGAATCAGATCATCTGTGAACAGAGATAGTTTGACTTCTTTTCCTATTTGGATGACTTTTATTTCTTTGTCTTGCTTGATGGCTCTGGCTAGCACTGCCAGTTACTATGATGAATAGGAGTGATGAGTGTGGGCATCCTTTCCTTGTTCCAGTTCTCAAGGAAAATGCTTCCAGTTTTTGCCTGTGCAGTATGATGTTGGCAGTGGGTTTGTCATAGATGGCTCTTATTTGGAGGTATATTCCTTCAATGCCTAGTTTCTTGAGTTTTCTTTTTTTGTCATGAAGAGATGCTGGATTTTATCAAAAGACTTTTCTGCATCTATTGATATGATCATATGTTTTTTGTTTTTAATCTATGTGGTCAATCACTTTTACTGATTTGCATATGTTGAACCAACCTTGCATCTCAGGAATGAATCCAAAGAAACCTCTATAGCAATCCAGGAAATGAAGGAAGAGATAAACATCTTGAAAAGAAATCAATCAGAGCTCCTGGAACTGAAAAACTTACTTAAGGAATTTTAAAATACAACTGCTTGATCATGGTGAGTTAAATTTTTGATTTATTGCTGAATTTGCTTTGCTAGTATTTTGTTAAGGATTTTTGTGTCTATGTTCATCAGGGATATTGACCTGTAGTTTCCCTTTTTGTTGTGTCTTTGCAAGGGTTTGGTATTAGGGTGATGCTGGCTCCATAGAATGAGTTGAGGAAGAATCCTTTCTCCTTGATTTTTTGGAATAGTTTCAATAGAATTGGTACAAGCTCTTCTTTGTACATCTGGTAGAATTCAGCTGTGAATCATCTGGTCTGGGGGCTTTTTTTGGTTGGTAGGCTTTTTATTACTGATTCAATTGTGGAACTTGATATTGATCTGTTTTATGTTTCATTTTCTTCCTGATTCAATCTTGGGAGATTGTGTGTTTCCAGAAATTTATTCATTTCCTCTATATTTTCTAGTTTGTGTTTGCAGAGGTGTTCATAATAGTGTTTGAGGATTTTTGTATTTCTGTGGGACTCATTGTAATGTCACATGTGTCATTTCTGATTGTGCTTATTTGGATCTTCTCTCTCTTTTTCTTTGTTAATCCAGCTAGTGGCCTATTGATCTTATTTCTGCTTCAGAGAACCAACTTTTGTTTTTGCTGATTCTTTATATGAATTTTTGGGGCTCATCAGTTCCTGTCTGATTTTAGTTATTTCTTTTTTTCTGCTAATTTTGGGGTTAACTTGGTCTTGTTTTTCTTGTTCTTCTAGGTGTTCTAACATTGAACACTAATTTGACATCTTTCTATCTTTTAAGGTAGGCATTTAGTGCTATAAACTTTCCTCTTAATCCTGCTTTTGCTGTATCCCAGAGATTCTGGTATGTTATGTCTCTGCTTTCATTTATTTCAGAGAATTTTTTTGATTTTTGCCTTGATTTCATTGTTTACTCAAAAGCCATTCAGGAGCAAGTTGTTTGCTTTCTTTCTGATTGTGTGGTTTTGAGAGGTTTTTTTTAGTATTGATTTCTATTTTTATTCTCCTGCGGTCTGAGAGTATGGTTGGTACGATTTCCACTCTAAGAAAATTTATCATGACTTGCTTTATGGCTGAGCATGTGGTCAATCTTGAAGTATGTTCTGTGTGCAGATGAGAAGAATGTATATTCTGTGGTTGATGGGTAGAGTATTCTGTGATGTTATTAATTGGTCAAGTCCAGAACTTTGTTAGTTTTCTGCCTCCACAATCTGTCTCATTCTGTTAACGACGTATTGAAGTCCCCCACTATTATTGTAATTGTCTAAAATTTTTTTAGGTCTAAAAGTACTTGTTTTATGAAACTTGGTGCTCCCACGTTAGGTACTAATATATTTAAAGAAGTTATGTTTGCTTCTTTAAATCAAATTAAACCCTTTATCATTATGTAATGCCCTTCTTTGTCCTTTATTACTACTGTTTGTTTAAAGCCTGTTTTACCTGATAAAAGAATGGTAACCCCTTCTCTTTTTTGTTGTCTATTTGTATGGCAGCTCTTTCTCCCTTGCTCTACTTTGAACTATTGGTGTCATGACATATGCGATAGGTCTCTTGAAGATAGCAGATGAATAGATTTTTTTTAAATTCAACTTGCCACTCTATGACTTTTAATGGCTTGTTTAGATCATTTACATTCAAGATTAATATTGATATGTGAGGTTTTGATTCTGTTGTGAAGTTGTCAGCTGGTTGCTTTGTAGTTTCTACTGTATCTTCATAGGGTCTGTAGACTATGTACGTAAGTGTGCTTTTGTGGTAGCTGGTATCATTCTTTTGTTTCCATGTTTGAAACTCCCTTAAGAATCTCTTATTAATATAAGACTGGTCTAGTGGTAATAAATTCCTTTTGCATTTAATTATCTAGAAAATATTTTGTTTCTTCTTATGAAGCTTAGTTTGGCAGGATACAAAGTTCTTGGTTGGAATTTTTTTGCTATAAGCATGCTGAAAATAGGCCCCCAATCTCCCTTGGCATGTAAAGTTTCTTCCAGTAAGTCTGCTGTTAGCCTGATGGTGTTACCTTTGTACATGATCTGCCTCTTTTCTCTAGCTATCTTTAAGATTTTTTATTTTTTAAGCTCTGACCTTGGACAGTATGGCAACTATATGCCTTGGTGATGTTCATTTTGTATAGTATCTTGCAGGTGCTCTTTGGTTTTCATATACCTGGATGTCTACCTCACTAAAAAGATTAGGGAAGTTTTCTTGAATTATTCCCTCAAATATTTTTTCCAGGTTGTTTGCTTTTTCTTCTTTTCTCTCAGGAATGCCAATAAGTCATAGATTTGCTTGCTTTACATAATCCCACAGTTCTCAAATACTTAGCTCATTTTAAAAAATTATTTTAAAATTTATTTTTGTCAGACCAAGTTAGTTTAAAAGACTGGTCTTCAAATTCTGAACTTCTTTCTTCTGCTTGGTCCAGTCTATTGCTAAAGCTTTCAGTTGTATTTTGAAATCTCTTAAGTGAGGTTTTCAATTCCAGGAGCTCTGATTGATTTATTTTTAAGATATTTATCTCTTCGTTTATTTCCCGGATTGCTGTAGAGGTTTCTTTGTATTGATTTTTAACCTTGCCTTGGATCTTGTTGAGCTTCCTTGCAATCTATGCTTTAAATTCTTTGTCTGTCATTTCTAAATTTCCATTTTGGTTAAGGACCATTGCTGAAGAGCTAGTGCAATCCTTTGGTGGTGTCGTTACATTCAGATTTTTCATGGTGCCTGAATTCTCATGCTGTTTCTTTCTCATCTGGAGACTTTGGCACTTCTAATTTTTATAAGTATTTTTGTGCAGATAGGATTTTTTCTTTCTCTTTCTTTCCTTGTAATGTTATTATTATCTTATACTTTTTTTTATTGCCCCTTCCTTTTCCCTCTCCCTAGGGGGTGTGACTATAGATAATACTGGGTAGGGTCTTTCTATAGCCCTATGCATTTCTTTTCACAGGTTTTATATTGGGCCATGCAGTTAATCCTACAAGCCCATAGATGGTGTTTGTGGGTAAGAGCCAACTGCAGCCAATGTGGCTGGGTATATATGTGTCCTTGTTTACTGGTAGAAGCTCTCTGTTGCCTCAGGCAATGGGCTTATTCATGGAATACACAGTGGAATGCTGAGCTCCCTGCTTGGCCTTAGGAATTGGGGGCGGGAGCCATGAAGAGTAGGGCTGGACTGAATGGGCCCACCTACAGGACCCCTGATGGTGGGAATAGGCACCAATGCTGAGGGAGAACCCAGTGGGCAGCTACCAAGCACCCAGAGGTATGCCTAGGCTTGGAACTGGGAAATCTCTTTGGCCCCAAGTTCTCTGCATGGGGATGAGGGCAGCCTAAGCTACTAATCCAGGAGAGTGGGTGCTCCAGATGTCTGGAGATTTGCCTGGGTGTGGAGTGGAGAGGGTCCCCCCATGCCAAGATCACTGCACAGCAGAAGAGGGCACAGGCCAGTCCCCTGATCCAGGTGAGCAGGTGCTCTGAATGCCTGGAGATCTGCCTGGTGTGGAGTGGAGACAGCCTCACTGCACCATGATGTATGCCCAGGAAGGATGCGGTGCCTTAGGCTGCAGATTCCAGCAAGCAGGTGCTCCAAATGCCAGGATTTATGCATGGAGGTGGAGCAGAGAGGGTCCTGCTACACTACGATCTTAGGGGAGCTGGCTGAGTTCACCCAGCAGTGACACACACAAATCTGTTTCAGGTCACTAAGCTGGCCACGGCTGAAAGTCTCACTGCCCAGGAGAAACTGCATCTCTAGTAGTTCTCCTCCTGCCCTAAGCCTGCAGTGGGGTGGGGTGGGGATACCATTTAGCCCTACAGCTGAGGTGCTTTCCACCGTTCTGGCTGTGGAGGCCCCTACCATGCTCCAGAGAAGATGCTCCAATATCTGGCCCAAGACTAAGATGCCTGCATGGCCACGCTGCCAGGTCACCAATGAATGGCTGATTTTATATGTGCCCAGATTAAAAATGGTGTCTTGCTCTCGGTCCCAGGTCTGGAACAATGTCTGCAGGTTTTCCCAGTGTCTGTCCCTCTCAGTGTCTCCCAGCCTCTCTCCAAGTTAACTCCTAGGCTCGAGCAAAGCAAAGGCTGTCCCTTGGCCTGGGTTGCTTGGATCCCAGTAGAAAGGGAAGTCACAGAGGGAGGCTCTCTGCCTCCTTCACATATGGGGGTTCCACTGACTTTTATCAACCAGGGACTGTCACAGGGGCTGTTTGCAGGCGTTCTCCTCCCTGGGATCTAGGGTGTCCTTCATGGATTTGGGCGGATCCCTGATTTCCTTTTTGAATTAAAGTTCAGAGTTGATTTTTATGCACTATCTTGCTATTTCCAAGTGGTTGAGACTGAAAGCCTCTAACCTGCCATCTTGAAAAAAAAAAACACCTAAATTTCCTTTATTCTAGCTTTTAGTCCTACTTTTTTTTTTTTCTAGATGAAGTCTTGCTCTGTTGCCCAAGCTGGAGTGCAGTGGCACAATCTTGGCTTGCTGCAATCTGCTTCCTTGGCTCACTGCAACCTCTGCTTCCCAGGTTCAAGCCATTCTCCTGCTTCAGCCTCCCAAGTAACTGTGATTACAGGCACCCGCCACCACGCCCGGCTAATTCTTTGTATTTTTAGTAGAGACAGGGTTTCACCATGTTGGCCAGGCCTGGTCTCAAACTTCTGACCCCAAGTGATCTGCCCACCTCGGTCTCCCAAAGTGCTGGTATTACAGGTGTGAGCCACCGCACCTGGCCCTAGTCCTACAAGTTTTAATTTGATGGTGGTTGTTCTCCTTTTCCTCTTCCTCCCTAGTTTCTAGCTGTTGTAGATTGTGAAAACGGTCAGAGATTCTTTGCCACTCCCCTCACGATTTCCCTGTCCTTGGAAACTGGGTGGCCAAGTGACTGACTTTGACCAGTAGAGCCTGGTGGAAGTGTTGTGTGAATTCTGAGCCTCTGCACCCAAGAAGTTTTGCATCTTCTGTCCTTGGACAGGGATCCTTTAGCTACTGTGTGAACAAACTCCAGCCAGCCTGATGAAGGATGGTAGACTGTGTGGAGGAACAGGGTCATTTCAGCTCTGCGGCTGTGCTACTGCTCCTGGGGGAGGCTCCTGGCATGAAGGGATGCCCACCAGAGACAGCAGAACCTGGCCCAGACCAGAAGGATGGTGCATCTGAGGCCAGCCTAAAATGCTGAGCTAAAGAGAATGATGAACTAAATAAAGTTGTTGTTGTTTTAACCCCCTAAGTATCAAGGTGATTTGTTACATATTTCTCTGTTAAAATTCTTAATAATTTAAAAATAATTGCCTTAAACATATTGACAGTGTAATTTTAAATGTGTCTCATTCTGTACCCAGGCTCCATGTGGTATGGTTGTACTGTGCATTCTTTCTATTACTTTTGGTCATGTTATCTAGCTTTCTGACGTGTCTGGTTATTATTGATCGAGTGATGGGAACTGCATATAAAAACCTGTAGAAATATTTTGAGGAATGTGATGATGTTATCTTTCTTTAGAGGTTGTATTTACTTCTGGGAGGAAGCTAAGGCATTGGTAGCCTTGGGTCACCTCAATCCAGTTTCAAGCATCTAAAGTTTATGAAGCTCACCTTCAGTTCTAGGGCTAAGCCTGTCAGGGTCCCAAAAAGTGTGGGGGAATTACCAGTCTCCTCTTCCAAAACTGGACTCCACTTTTTTTTTTTTTTTAATTCACTGAACCAAGATAAAACTTATTTTATCTTGCACATTTTCTCTTAAAAGTAGAAGATGTCTTGCTCATCTTCTCACCCTCTTAGCTGCCTCTTTGAAGGACGAGGTGCCCTTGGTGGGGCGGGGCAGTAGTTCAAATCCTCTGCTTCCTTCTCTGTGTTTTCTTCTCCTGCTAGACCGTGGGGATACAATTCTCCACTGCCTTGCGCTTTCTAGTTAGCCTTTATGCAAACTTCACTTTTGACGGATATTTTAGCTGCTAGCAGGAGGATTGGTAAGAATTATCTGAAAGTCCATTATCAGAAACAGAAACACACAAGGACTTAATTTTTAAAAGACATATTGAATTGGGGCGGGCGCAGTGGCTCACGCCTGTAATCCCAGCACTTTGGGAGGCTGGGGCAGGCAGATCACAAGGTTAGGAGATCGAGACCATCCTGGCTAATACAGTGAAACCCCATCTGTACTAAAAATACAAAAAATTAGCTGGGCATGGTGGTGAGCGCCTATAGTCCCAGCTACTCAAGAGGCTGAGGCAGGAGAATGGTGTGAACCCGGGAGGCGGAGCTTGCAGTGAGCCGAGATTGCACCACTGCACTCCAGCCTGGGTGACGGAGTGAGACTCCATCTCAAAAAAAAAAAAAGATATATTGAATATGGGGAAGTACAAAGGAGAACATAACCTAGATGATAGCACATGATATATTTGCTTTGAAGAAAATCCCTCCTATTTATCTAAAATGAGAAGTATTTACTATAACTCATATATATTTTATTATAATTTATA
Source organism: Macaca thibetana thibetana (assembly GCF_024542745.1). Taxonomy (NCBI): domain Eukaryota; kingdom Metazoa; phylum Chordata; class Mammalia; order Primates; family Cercopithecidae; genus Macaca; species Macaca thibetana. Next base: position 1,307,065 of record NC_065595.1, read on the forward strand.
AGTACTTACTATTTAGAAATTATATTCATTATGTATTATAAATTGTAAATCCAATAATGCTGTAGAGTAAAAAGATAAAAGTGAAAAAAAATCCCATTTGCTGCTCAAAAGCTGTCATCATTAATCTTGGGTGATCATCATGCTACACATTTTTGATGAAGCTTATATACATTATTAGAGGACTAGCTAAATATAAATAGTTTCCATGAACTGGGATTATACTAGAAATGCTATTTATTGAAAAGGATATGTTACTTTACCTGAATCTAATAAGCAAAATAAATTAAAATTAAAGCAATATTGACATCAAATAAATTTTAATCATTACAAGAGATATTGGCTGGGCATGGTGGCTCATGTCTGTAATCCCAGAACTTTGGGAGGCTGAGGCAAGTAGATCACTTGAGCCCAGGAGTTCGAGGCCAGTTTGGCCAACATGGTGAAACTCTGTTTCTACCAAAAATACAAAAATTAGCCAGGCATGGTGGCAAGTAGCTGCAGTCCCAGTCACTTGGGAGACTGAGGCAGGAGAATCCCTTGAACCCTGGAGGTGGAGGCTGCAGTGAGCCAAAATCACCACTGCACTCCAGCCTGGGTGACAGAGCGAAACTCTGTCTCAAGGAAATAAAAGAGAGAGAGAGAGCGAGAGAGAGAGAGAGAGAGAGAGAGAGAGAGAAATGGAGAGAGAGATTATTCCCTGAGGTTAAAAAAAATACGATTATGATGAATGAGAACTTTGGAGTAATTTTTTAAGGTTCCATGCACCGTTTTCGGAGAGCTCTGGTAATGCTGTGTTTTGTGAGGTGAGCATTTCCACACTTACCCCCGCCCCCTGTCCTGGCCCTCAGGTGTTTATTGATCATGTCACTATTTTTGCATCCTCTGGGTTTCCAGTGCTCACATTCTTCATTCAGCACAATCCTTATGGGGCTTCATGTTTCTTCCACACTTACCTGTGCTTGGTGGCAAGCACTGGCCGTCTTCTCTGACTTTTCCATGCCTATCCTCGCAGTGTGATTAGCTTTTAGGATAGTTCGCTATGTTTTTTAAAAGAAGGGCTCATGGCTAATCTCTGCAATTTTATAACCTCCATAGTTTGATGCTTGAAGCTGCGCTGCCTGCCCTAAGGTTGGAAGGATGCTTTGGCTGTGCCATTGTTTTCTTCACAACTTTGCCATCGTTGCGTCTTTTCTAGTATCTTCTGTGTGTGGAAAAGTCTGAGACTAGCCATATTGCTTTTCTTCTTGTAGCCGATTTGATTTTTAAAATTTGTAAGTCTGAATTGTTCTTTTAAGTAAGTTAATTTCTTAATTCGTCTGGGTTATGTCAGTTGCTTATTATGGGGAGACGGGGACTTAAAATAAGATGTAGGGTTTACAGGGCAGTCAGGGGCTTGGGGGAAGTAGGGCTCTAGACAGTCATGTCCTGAGCTGGGAAGCATCTGCTTGACTCAGCCTGAGTGTCTGGCAGAGTCTAAGAGCCCCTGGTCAGGCTGCCACACTGTGATGTGGGAGCTCGTGGAGACGTCTGCAGCACTGGGCCAGTGTGATGCCCCTTCGAGGATAACATCAGGCCAGGGTGACACCCCTTTTGGGACAGCAGCCTCACCTGCACCTTCCTGGTCTCGCACGTGGGTGCACTCTCAGCCTGGACCAACGCGAGCAAGGAGCACTAGGGCTGCAGCTCCCAGCTTTGGAAGACAGTAGGAGTCATACCCAGTTACAAGGACAACAGTTGTGTTTTTGGTGTTGTTTGCTACGCATCAAGTTTTGCCGGAATGTCCTCTTTCCGTCTACAAAATCTTAGATTTTTTTCATTTCTAGGGACTTTTCTTGCATGATGTTTTGATGTCGTCTTCCATTCCGCTGGTTGGTCGTCTGCAGCAGGGACACCTATTGTTCTCCTGGTGAGTCTTTGTCTTCCAAGTGCATTCACTGCGATATTCTCAAGCCTTTTCTCGGAGTCTGTCGTAGGATTCGCAGTTATTAGGCTCCTATTTGTTTCCATAAGGATGTTCTTTGACCTGTAGTCTTTCATTATATATTCAATCCTCCTTTTCATCTGATGTGAGGCAGAAACACACTCCTGAAAGTTATAAGAAAAACGTAGCAAACTGGTTTGAATTGAAGTAGTGAAGCAGTAGGATCTTTCCAAAGGTATATGCCCATCTAAACACCAGGGATGATCTGAGGAAAAAGAGAGGAGTGGCCGCTGGGACGCACAACAGGCTCCAGCCCGCTGCGTGGTCTGAAGTGAGGAGGGAAGCTTGGCCCAGCCACTGTCCCGCTAACCTGTGGTCATAACTTGGGCACCTCTTTCTGCTCGGGTGAGTGCAAGGGCATTTGAGAAAACACGGTCGGTGTTCTCAGGACCAGGCTGGCGCCTTGAGGGCCAGTGTGCGTGCTCAGGTGACAAGACCGTCCTGGAACGGGACGGTGTTGGTGTTTTGCTGTGGTTATGAACACATTTCCAGTGTTTCACGGCACCTGAGGAACAGAAAACCCTAAAGATTTCTTCCCATTTGTGAAATGTTCTGGGGGATATAATTAATGTTTGGCTTTTAATACAATTGTAATCTTTAAGGGATTCTGTGCATGGTGAACAGACACCATTGAAATAGCGTCTGTTAGAGAATCACAGGATATTATTCCCTCATTTAGAAGGGCACGAGGTCTAATCAAACCAGTTGACGTGAATGCATTTACTTTATCCACCAATTTGCTGAGTGCCAATGGAACTCCAGAAGAAATCCATTCGCACGAATCCCTGATGATGGGCTCAGCCCGCTGAGCCGCAGAGAGCACTTTGGCCACACATTTCTGAAATTTCCTTTGAAATCCCACAGACATCATTTGCTTTAGAAATGCATTATTAATGTTCCAATTAATATAAAATTCTCTGTTGTGGTTTTGGTGCCTTGAATGAGAACCAGGAAACCTTATAAAATACAATGTGAATTGCAGTGGAAACACTTGAGAACATTTTCCACTCGAGAAATGCAAGCGCCGTTTATGGTTTTCCAGGCTCTCTATCAGTGTTCCTCGGCTGGCTTTGTTACCAAATGTAGTGTGTGTCTTCTGAATTTAAGCTAAATTATAAACCAGACACCCTTCATGACAATCTCTGCAATTCCTGCTGTAAACCACAGCCTTCCTCCTCGATCATCATAATTAGAAGCTCAGTTTAATGGAGCACTTTTAAAGATTGTTCATAATGATGCCAAATATTTGTACAATTCCATGAAATGTGCAAATTGCGTACTACTTAGCCTTAATAGGTGCAAAGGGAGTAACTTCCTGTGTGCTGCCCGTGGTTGAGGATATACCGGTGTCTGTGAAACGCAGAACTAAGCATTTCACTGCCGGTAACACCCCCTCGATGCCTCCAGCACATCCACCCTTTTGCATTAAATAACCAGGACATCTGAACAAAAGCAGGGCTTCCTTTGAAACTCCCTGAGAACACCGGTCGGTCGTACGGACGCCCGTCTGTTTCCAAATGAATGCTCTGGGGGCCTTTGGATGTAGAGAGCTTGTTACAAAACCTTGCTTCATGTACTTTTCATTCATCTGTGATTTTTGAGGTTTCTTGCTTTATTTCCACCAACTACATTTTCCTATCAGATTGCGATTGCAGCGAGTCTTCTCCAGTGTAAACCACTGTAGTAAGTGGCATCTCTTAGCTGTACCCGCCATGGGAGAGGTGGGTGGAGTCGCTGTAGCCTGCTGTGAGGTCGAGGAGCAGGCTGCGTCCCTGCTCGTGGGATCTGCCTGGGTCCCCGACCACCTTTCCTGCCCCCACTCACTTAGGAAGTCTTATCCAGGCTCAGGCCGATTTCAAAGGTCAACCTCTTTGGAAACTTCCTGCTTTTCCCAACTCATTGGATGCGAATCATCGGCCTCTGAATTCCTGAAATGATTTTTTTTTCTTCTTTTGTGGCTCTATCTTGCTTTGCTTCCCATATTTGTGTGATATCTCGTCCGCCTGCCCCCACGCAACTGCCTTCCATGGAATTGAAAACTTGCTGAGGGTAGAAACCCTGCGCTATTCATCTCTCGAAATATTTAGAGCATTGTGTAGACGATGCTCTTTAAAATTTGTCAAATTGAACCCAAAATATTACTTTATATCCTGCCATATTCTGGAAATAATTTCATGAGGTATTAATTTATGTGGAACTTACAGGCTTTTTAAAATTATAAAAAAGCCTCCTGTTAAAATGTGTAAACTGCAAGGCAGCCCTTAAGTGTGCTCAGCTCAGGGCAGGGAGTGAGAAGAACCCGGTGTGCAGCAGAAGGGGGACCTCTGGGAAGTGCACCCAGGACGGAGTGCAGGGAAGGAGGTGGCGCTCCGAGGAGGGGCGGGAGACTTGGAAACGCGCGCACACCCCAGCTGTCCTCACCAGGACGCAGCGACCCTGCCTGGCGGCCATGCTTCATGTGAGTGGTTTTGTTTTGTAGAGGACGTTAACTCTCAGCTGCTCAAGGACCTGCTGAGGATGCACAGCTAACTCTCGGTGGAAGGGCTGAGAACGCAGGTTTTCTCACCACAACTTAGAATCCTTTCTTCCTCAAGCGAGCAGGGGGTCCTCGGTGGCTGTGGCCAGGCATTATAAACAGGTAGGGCCACCATACTCTGGGTGGCTGTGGCCAGGCGTTAAACACAGGTACGGCCGCCACACCTTGGTGTTCTTCCTTGTGGGGTCTTTTGGAGCCTGGGGAATGGGATGGGCCAAGCCACAGCCACCCTGAGATTCTGCACTCCGGCCCTGCCACACGGATGCCAAGCTCGGCCCAGATGCACTCCAGGCGGGCAGCTGCCCCTGGGCTGCTTCAACCTCTACACATTCTTCACTGAGCATCACATGAAGGGAGGTTGGATGCTGTCAGCGGACACGATGCTGTCACCACACAAAGCTCTAGTTTTGTCTTTTCTGGCTGTTGCTTTTCTAAGCCTTATATAGGTTAAGATGTTAAAAAAAAAAAAAAAAAAAAAGCTTAAAAACAAAACAAAACCAACCCCCAAACTCCAAGGGCCTCAGTCTCCTGAACTTTGCTGCTCCAGGCTCCGTCTGCCGTCAGCACGCCCTCTGCTGGGAGGAGGGAGATGGTCCTTTCCTTCTATAGAGTGCTTCTGCCTGAGATTTGTTATAAAGGGATTTCACCGAGTTCCACGGAGCTGAATCGAAGAGTTTCTTTTAAGAAACCCCACTGGTTTCTGCTGGGGCTGGGCATCTGGCTTTCTGTTAGAAGAGCGCTGATCCAGGGGTTATTTTTGGGCCAAATGCACTCTTCCTGTTTCACAATTGTTTGTTGAATGAATAAGAGTTGCACCACACTACCCGGTAACATAGTGCGGAATTCAGCATGATTCCCGCTGAGTTTTGTTCAGAGAAGGCCATGTGTTGACCCCTCCCGAGGCCCAGTGGGGGAGGCCGTGTTCTCAAGGTCCTTGTACCTGCGAGGTCCCAGAGGCTCAGTGATGCCACCTCCCACACCTCCTGCAGCTGGAGAACTGCCACGGTGCTGCGGCCAGGCTCTCCAGCTCTAGAATCAGCTGCCACCCACGCAGTGCCCTGGGGATGCAGCCCCACACAGCAGGGTTTCAACAAGCATGTCAGCTGCCCTTTGGCCTTGGGGGCCTGTGGAGCCGATGAGTCCCTTTCCACCCCTACTGGTGCAGAGTCAAGGTGGGCCCCAGCCCTCCTGCTTCCCCAGCGGGCTCCACATCCCCACACTGCTGTCCTCAGTCACCGAGGACCCTGTCATCCTTTACCAGCCTTGTCATTGCTTTATTCTTCCTCACGGAATTGCCAGTCCGCGATTGTGAGACCTTCGCTGTTTCCAGCTGCCATCGCATCCCTGGTGCACGGTCCACAAGCAGCTAAGCACAGTGGTTGAGAATTAAGAATGTAGGTCTTGCACCCAAAATACTAGGACTGGTGGCTGGAACTGGTATTTCCAAGCAGTGTGACCTACGGAAAGATAGTTCATCTTTCTGTTCTCTGTCTTTTCAGAAGAACAATTTTGTGAGATAGTGATCCCTGTCTCGGAGGGTTGTGGTGAGGATTAAGTGAGGTAATATGTGCAGAGCATTTGGTGAATGCTATTACGTAGCAGTCATTACTTTATTAACAATAAAATCATAAGAATTTTGTATTTATAACAAACGTAATTTAAATCTTGAAATTAAATTAGGATGACATATTTGTCCTCCTAGCACATAAGCTTTCTGAAGGCGTTGAAGGTCTGACTAGAAACACATACGGAATGTATGAATCAGAATAATGCGCTCTTCAGAAAAGTCACTCCTGGAGTCTACTTGTGCGTTTGGTCAAAAGAACCTGGTTTTGCTTGAAAATACTGAACAGTTGGTGTTTGAGCCGCCTCCGCAGCCTGCAGCTCACCTTGTGCATCTCACTGATGGCCAGGACATGAGCCTCTGCATGGAAGTGATTTAATGTGAGGGACTCAAGTTCTTTGGAACTCAGTATGATGAGTAGGGTAAGTATGTGAGCTGCATAACCAATTTGGTAAAAATATAAGTATAGTCATAAAGTAAGGGGCTTGGGTTTTCTAAACTGGTTTCCTAACTGACTCTGAAGACAATTATAAAGGGGGAACCCTGAAAATGCTTTGAGTGAGGCAAAACCAGGGGGAAAACCACGGGCCTGCCCACAGTGACTGTTTCACCAGCCAGGGCTCATTGTGTGTGTTAATCAGAGTGCGTTTGTCTAAGCTTTGTTATTTCATGATCATTTCTTATATGTTTATACAATATGGTAACTTTTGCTGATATGAAACATGTCCGTGACCACTTAGAAAATTGGCTTCTGTCTGTTGACGTTCTAGTTCTTGACCTAATATTTTCTTATTTAACTTTCTTATTTTATTTTTTAGAGACAGAGTCTGGTTCTTTTGCCCAGGCTGGAGTGCAGTGGTGCAGTCATAGCTCACGGCAGCCTCAAACTTGTGCTCTCAAGCGAACCTCCCGCTTCAGCCCTGCAAAGTGCTGGGATTACAGATGTCAGCCACCACTCCTGGCCTCTTATTTAACTTCCATTATTAGGAGTGCTTAGTACATAAAAATGATGTTAATTTTTAGCTTAGGAAGGAAAATATGCACATACAGGAAATTGGCCAGGACTGGAGATTCATGCTTGTAATCCCAGCAGTTTGGGAGGCTGAAGTGGGAGGATCGCTTGAGAATGAGAGATCAAGACCAGCCTGGGCAACAAACTCACCTCTCCAAACAAAAACAAAAACAAAACACAAAACCTAGCCGGGCATGGTGGCATGTGCCTGTAGTCCCAGCTACTCAGGAGGTTGAGGCAAGAGGATCCCTTGAACTCAGGAGTTCAAAGCTGCAGGCTGCAGTGAGCTATAATTGTGCCATTGCACTCCAGCCTGGGAGACATAGACTCAAAAAAAAAAAAAAAAAAAAAAAAAAAAAAAAAAAAAAGAAAGAAAGAAGGAAAATTTATCAGGCTGGGCAACATGGCAAAACCCCATCTCTACTAAAAATACAAAAAAAAAAAAAAATTAGCCAGGTGTGGTGGCGTGTGCCTATAGTCCTAACTACTTGGGAGGCTGAGGTGGGAGGATCGATTGAGCCCAGGAGGTTGAGGCTGCAGTGAGCCCTGATTATACCACTGCACTCCAGCCTAGGCAACAGAGTGAGACCCTGTCTCAAAAATAAAAAAAAAAAAGAAAAAGAAAATTTATGATGTTGTTATGTCTAGACCTTCTTTTTATATGCCAAATGTCTATAATGATGACAGTGACACTGTTTAGCTAAATGGTTTAGGTGAAAGAAGTACCACCATTTGGTCATGGAAGTAGATATCCTGGCAAATGTATCTGCCTATTTACTATAAGCTCAGATGCATAAACCTTGTACGTATCTTGTTCTACATTTAGAAATTTCCAAAACGTGTTATGAACTAAGTTCTGATTCCTGTGTCCTTACCCTTGCATGCCATAGGTAATAGCTGTTTCAACCCTGTTGCTCTCAGCAAAAGTCTTCAAGGAAACTCTCATTCCTAATGGTGACTCCTGTGGCCTATGTCACATCTGTTGCTGCTCTGTGGCCTGTAGCTTCAGACCTTACATTTTTCCCAGGCGGGTCTGAATAAAAAGGAACTTTTACGGCACTGCCCACACAAATGGAGAGATACACACCCCAGGTTTCCCATCAAAGGTTCACAAATCTTGGAAGAAATTCCTTCTTTGAAAACATGTATTTGAAACAGGATAGGTATAAAAACTTTTTTAAAATACCAGACTAAAGATGTAGGGAGAAAAGTAAAAATCAAGCAATACCTGAAATATTTCTGGCTGCTTTAAACTTTTATTTTTTAAGTTGAAATGTTATTCATCATTTTTGAATTTATACAAAATATATGCCCGTCTTCACCCTCCACTCAGGTGGTTCCCAGATTGGAAGTCAGGGGGTTGTAGCTTTCCCTGCTTTGACCTCGTCACCTAGCATGTAGGAGATTCTCAATACACATTGTCAAACCAAATATAGACAGAAGGAAAATATGTGCGGTGCTCAAATGATGCAAAGGCCCACGAGTGCAAGATCAAATGCATGAAAATACTGGGCATGTTATGGTAGGGAATTATAAACCCTTTGTCAAAACCAAGTAGTGTGGTCTTTCATCTTTTGCAGATTATCTGTTGTAAGAATATATTGGGCTACGGTTTACTGCTTTTCAGCCAGGGAAGCACATGAAGGAATCGTCTTTAGAGCTTGAGTTTGTGTCTGCAGAGAAATTGGGGGCTGGAGAGGTAGACGCCATGATTTATGGGATTTGTGGATGTGACCAGAGAAGAACAGACACAGAAGCCAGAGGATATCATCCCCCAATGACATCAGCCTGTATTTGGAAGTTCGGAGCAGTTACTGTTCTGCCTGTTGGACACACATGTGGCAGGGTTTGTTTCTGCTGCTTTGAGGGTCTGAGCCAGTGCGGCAAATCACCAAGTGCTTGCCTAACAACTGAAGCAAAAGGATCCTTTTTTTTTTTTTTCCGTTTGGCACATGAGAAACCCTTCTCCTCTTTCCTGCTCAAATATACACAAAGGACTCAGTATACTTGGAATGTTAACACCAAGAAAACGACATTGAGAATTTTAAAGGAGTTTAATCTGACAATTGATGCTCTAGTTAATTCCTAATGAATAACTGATTAGCTCCACATTTTCCAGGAAATCACAGCATTATGTCTCATGACATAATTCAAGATTACGTATCATTTTATTTTATCTCAAAGAAGCACACACATGAAAGCCAAACATTTTTCAACTTGGCGCTTATTCCTTCTCTAGCATGTCTGGACTAGCAATTTCATTCATTAATAGCAAAAAACATCATTGCAAAAGAGAGAACTGGGCTTTAATTTTCAAAGAACGTGTAAGTGGTTTGGAGCCGGAAGATGTCAGATGGCCGCCAGGCTGGAGAAGACACTCATGGTGTCTGTTTAGAAACAAAAGTGGAGTCTTCGTGAGAGGCTGTTCTGATTTTTAACGTGGAAGGGGAAATCCATTCATGTGAATAGTTCTCCTAAAAATTCTAACAAGGATGCTGATGAGCAGCCATTAAACTGGTTTTTATGATTTGGACACCCGCCCATGAAGGACTTTCTGTAGATGGTGGCCTCATGACATGTAGTCACTGGGTTAGGTTCCCAGAGTAAATGTCTATCATTTATTTTTTTCGGTGGGTTGGTTGGCCCTTTGTAAATTGGAGTTATAGCTGTTTTAAAGCAAGACAGCATCATTTGAAATGATCTCTGCCAGCTTTCTCATTTTAACGAAGACTCCAAAGCCCCCATGGGAGGCAGAGTTACATCTGAGCCGGGTCCCTCGGCTCTCCCAGCCATGGCGGGCCTTTCACTGTGTTGCAGATGATCTTGTCAATTTATGGGCCATTGTCCTGTGATAGGAGTAGCAGTTAATTAAGACTTACAGAAGGCCGACGTGGTCTCTCCTTGACTCCCAGGTCACACAGTCAACCTCTTAACAGGACTGTTTATTTATTTATTTGTTTGGTTCTCTCTTCTGTTTTATGGAACACCTGGGTTCTTGGCTTCTGTTTCTCTCTCCCCTAGGCCCACCCTCAGACCCCTGAACTGCCATTAACAGTTGCAACAGGAAATAAGAAAGAAACAAAGTACTGTAAACTAATTTTGCTACATCTCAATTGCTCTGGATGCATTTTGAGTGCTAAAAGAAATTGAATACATTAAAACAGATCCGTACAGTGAAAAACTGGAAACGGTTGCACTGTTGACTGTTAGTGGAAGAACCCAGTGAAGGATCAGGTAGTGATGGGGGGTTCAGGCGGCTTTGGAGCTGAAACACTCGCATGGGGGTCGAGGTTCTGCTGAGCCTTCTCCTTCTAGAGATCTTGGAAGAGAGGCTTAATTTCTTTGCTCCAGTTCTTTCATCTATAAAATGGAGATCAGAATACTGAACTCATCAGGTTCTTGTGAAGACAAAGTAGCTCAACTACAGTGCTCAGCAGAGTGGCCAGCTCAGCGTGGTAACCACTGCTATACATCAGTATCGGAGCTATAACTAGTATTGTCTGCAAGAAGGACTGTTGCAGACCCTTTAAGATTATCTACAAGAGTTTACAAGGACACAAAAAGCTATCCATTAAGGACATTTTATGAAAAAAGGAGAATTAAAACTGTAAGAAGCATATGATGTCAAAATGTAGAAATGCACAGAAGATTAGAAAGAAATATACAGTATATTAACATTGATTGCCTCTGGATGTTGGGATTATGGGTGGTCTTAAAAAGAACACTGCTTTATCCTTTCTCATTTTTTAGCAATTGTCATCTGTTACTTTTACAACAAGTGAAGAGATACTCACTTGAACTCCAGAAAGAAAATAAGAAAGGGAAATTCATTCTATATATTTCATGTAATCAATTACATTGACATAATATTGTGAATTTAAAAGCTGGATCTATGCAATGAAATAAAAATGTGTAGGCGACTTTGCCCTTGTCTGTGTTATTAAAAAATATTTGGGAATTTAGGTTAATGAAAGTTAAAATGGAGAACCAGTGCAATAGAAATCCTGTTGTTCTCTCATGAGAGAAAGCTGAGAAGGGAGATGTCAACGGTCAAAGATGCCCCGGAGCCTGGGCCTGCCTTTAGTGGCACCTGCCATCGTGCTGGAAATGGTGGCACCTGACTGACCCTTGTGGGGCAGGGAGGGAGAGAGAGGGGGGGACAGCAGTGTGGTGGATGGTTTGTTTCTAGGGGTAGGCGGATTTGGAAAACTGGGGACCTTATGGAGCAAGTGCAGGGAAGGCTGAGCACACAGCTGCAGAGGGATTTCGCCTGGACGCAGGGCACACAGCCTGTGGGCTGCAGAGGAACTCATCTTGTGACTGCATGAGAATTTGTTTTTTATGTGGTATCTTTTTAGCCAGAGAACTTTCCTCTGTATCAGTAAACATTACATTAATTTTCCATTGTTGTCGTTAGTTCTAAGATCCTGTGGGTCATATTGAAGTCTTATTAATCCCATTGGAAAAATCCCAAAATAAGCAAATAATGAAAAAAAAAGAGAGTCCCCTAAAGTCTCATCAGGAAGTGATGTCAGTTGCTGAAGTTTTGCTTCCAAACGTGTGTTTTCCTTGCCGCTGTTTTTGCGCATTCACAGGCATGAGCCCTTCTGGGAATGGCTGAGCCCAAACATCTTGTAGCTTTACGAACTATTGATGTATCACTCTTTGACACACTATTAACCATCTGTTGACCTACCTAAAAATTAGAGTTTCAGGGAGAGGAAAGCATGGCACATCCCTTTGCTGATGAAACGTTCGCCCACGTAGATGCTTGTCTCCATTGGATGGAGGTGATTGTGCTGAATGTAGCCAAGATCCTGCTTATTGTCAATATCTGATCCAAAACCAATGATTCATGTTCCAAAGAAAATGTTGCTTTTCTATTTTCCCGTCATGCAGGCTCTCCCGCCCCAGACTGGAGCTAGCCGCCCGCACACTGTTCTCCATCTGGGTGACATGGGAGATAATTGCAGGACTCTTACAGCCATGATAAACCGTGCTTTCCCCAGCTTCGAAGCCCTTTGAAGTTGCAGACAGTTTCATGATAATTGATAATGTAATCTCAGCCCAGCCTGTATATGCTTTTTTCCCTTTTTCTTTCCTGGCTGCTCTGTGAGGAGCAGAATTACCACAGCATATGCATTGACTGCCTCCGGCAGAGGTCACAGTGCAGGGACTGCCCTGCTGACACAGGTTCTTGTGAAAGGTGAAGTCTTGGCAAGATCCAAGTAACAGCCAGTGGACCTAGTTGGAAGTGGGGTGGAGACCGGGGGAGAGCCGGGAGAGAAACGATTTTTCATTCCTAGTACCTTGAGGCTATACATGGCAATTACTATTGCAGAGGCAATCACAAAGTTGTTAATTACAGGTTTATACCCTTGTAGCCACAAGTAGGAATGAAGGGTCTAGCACTTACAAAGTGGTGCTTGAAAAAAGTTATGGGTGGTTTCTTTTCTCCTTTTTAGTGGAATTACTTAATTAATAGTTAGATTTGGGCCTGATGAGGAAGAGAACCCTCAAAGAGACAACTCCTTAGAATAATTGCATCTGTCCATCCCTCCAAGTTGCTTTTCTTAACTGGTCATTCTGTCTTCATTTTAACTAATTATCTCTGGAAACCTTTCAGATGTGGACCTAAGACAGCATCAGGTATTACATGTGCCTCCCTGCCAGCCTGGGTTGTGATATTTTATATCCCAGAGATGCTCTGCTCTGTGGTAACTTATTAACCTGGTTACCCCGAGAGATCCGGGAGTCCACACTGCATTCCTCATGGCTGGGCCTGCTGAAGCCTTCCTCCCCGTGCCCAGCGTTGCAGTCCCACTCTTCGGAAAGGCTGGACAAACCCACCGCGGCTCCTCCGTAGTCTCGCTGCGAGGTGAGAAACGCTGGCCCTGAAAAGCTGCGCTCCAGTCTGGCTTAAAATCCTCTTTGAAGCAATCTGCATTTTCTGTTCTTAAGTTTGACTCAGAAGAACTCAGGGACCCAGCTGGAAGCATGGTCAGACTGGCAGGCATGGGACACACGGTCAGGCCCCATGGTGGTGGCCCCACTCCTGCCTGGGCTCCTCACGGGTGCTGGAGTCTGTGCCGCGTTCTCGTCCCTGCCTCACACCTCCAGCCTCCTCCGGGAGTGACTCTTTCATCTCTGTGTGCCCAAAGCCGGATAGCGGCTGCACACAGTAGGTGCTCACCAAGTGCTTGTTGGCACTGATGGCGAATGCAGCCTTCTGAATGCCCTTCCTGGGATAAAGACAGAAAGCATCCTCTCCTTTCTGAGTCACTTTTAATTTGTCTAATGTATTTGGTCAAAATTGGGGTGTTCCTCGCTCTCATTGAAACATGCGTTTCCCTGTCGACATCGTTTCCACTGTACACATTTCAAAAGGAGGCTCCTTTCCTCGCGTCTGGCCCTCAGCCAGTAACACCCAGCACTTGAGGGAAATAAACAATTCTACCAAATAGGGCCGAGACACCCCGGGCCATGCAAGTTCCGCAGGGCAATGCTGCTGTCGGAGACACCTGCGACGTTCGCCAAGCCTTCCCTTCCTGGGGAGGGAATCAGAGGACTTGGGTGTGGAGGCCTCGTTCCATCTTTCAGATGAGGATTGGTTTCTGGGGCCAGAGGGAGATGTTCAGTGACTGTGAGTGCTCGGTGCACATCCATAGTGAGTGCTCGGTGCACGCCCACAGTGAGTACTGATGCACACCCACAGTGAGTACTGGTGCACGCCCACAGTGAGTGCTCGGTGCACACCCACAGTGAGTGCTCGGTGCATGTCCACATCCACAGTGAGTCCTCGGTGCACGCCCACAGTGAGTACTGGGGCAAGCCCTCCGTGAGTGCTTGGTACATGTCCACAGTGAGTACTGGTGCACACCCACAGTGAGTACTGATGCACACCCACAGCGAGGGGGTTTTCCTGCTGTCCACGGTTTGCCCGCAGGGCAGGGCCCGGGGTAGGAACTCCTCTGCCACCCTAGGCCACGCGTGGGAGACTTGAGAGCAGATGGGAGGCCCCGGGAATGTGGCTGCAGGGCTGATGTTCGTGACCCTCCAGGAGGATGTCTGGTCCTGTGATGATCCCGCACAGGCTCGCCCACACTCCGTCTTCATTTCTGGTCTGTGTTACCACGTTAGGGATCGGGGGCCTCATGGCACCCATTTGCATGGCCCCAGGCCCCTGTGGAAATCTGCTCAGCCTCCTTTTGTCCACAAAGCCATGGCTCCTCCAGGCTGCAAATGTGTTTCTTCTTCCCAGCAGCATCCTGGCCCCGCACGGGTTGGGTGCTTGTGAGTGCAGCTGACTGCGGCTGAAGGATGAAGGAAGAGAGGTCCTCACAGGAGCCTCGCACACCTCCCGGCCCCCAGGTCGCTGCCAGGTCCCTCGGTGGAGAAGGAGGAGCCACAGAGACTGTCCCCTGCATCACTGAGGGGCTGGAGTGTGGAAGAGGGTGTGGAACAGGGCTCGGCAGACCCGCAGCCTCACATTTCCACACAAAGCACACAGGGTGAACAGCAGAGTTAACTTGAGGGTTTTAAAAAATAAACTCTGTGGCACGTGTAAGACAGGTCCAACATTCCCAAAACACGCTCTGCTTCCTCCCTCTCATTGAAACGTGCGTTTTCCTGTCGACATCGTTTCCACTGTACACATTTCAAAAGGAGGTTCCTTTCCTTGTGTCTGGCCCTCAGCCCACCTGCTTCTCTTCCTTTCCTCCTGGGGTTTCAGGCCACTGTTCCCCACGCCCAGCTAAAGATACACCCTTTTCTTTCTTCTTTTATGATCACATGTATGTGTACTCATGGCATAAAAACTTGAAAACTCCGAGAGGCATACAGAAGAACATAAATGAAGTTATTTTGCCAACAAGATTATTTTCTTATGTTTTCTTTGAGTCACTTTCTTATTCTATTTTACACATAGCTGAGACCAAACTTTTTTGTTTCATGCTTTTTTACTCAACGTTATAACAACATTTTGTTGTCTTTTAAGAAACCTGACATAATGATGATTTAAAATTCCACTCTATGGAATTTTAAATTCCATAAATTAAAATTTATCACATGGTTGGCTGTTTTGGTTCTACCTGGTTCCCGCTGAAAGTCAGTTCCTGGGATTAAGGCTGTTGGCGGAAGCATCCCTGAAACTGCGGGGCGCGGCTGAGAAGCAAGTAGAAATCTCTGAGTTGCACAGAACCGGCTGAGGCCAACCAGCTGGAAGGACCCACCCAGGCAGGCCTCCCGAACCGGTAGCTCCTCCACTCGCCGGCTGGCACGTGCAGTCGGGGGACGGGAGTCCCGGGAACAGCCGATTCCAATTCAGAGGACTGCAGCCTGGGTGGGACTTGATCTTCACTGTGGCCCCAGGACACCAGCTTCACGAGGCAGGTGGGCTGAGCAGGGAATTCCAGTGTTTTCTGTTACAGCTTGTGCTGTCCTCATTACCCTGTGCCTGAAACTTTGTTCCCTTCAAATTCTTTGTTGAGGGTGGGTTCCTAAAAGTGCGTATATGGACCAAGGGCAAGAGTGTGTTTGAGCCTGGGATCCACGTGCCCACAGCTTCTGCCCAGAGAGGCGTGTGCTTCTGTATGTTGTATTCAGTATTCCGTGCGCCGGGTCCCGGCAGGGTTCACACAGGCCCTTTGCATGGTGCACTCGACACAGCTGAGTACTGCTGTTGTCAAAAGGTTTTGCTAATTTTATAAGAGGAGAAATGAATGCTATATTATTCTGAGAATTTCTGTTTCTTGATAACTTATATTGAAATATCTTAAAGATTTATTAGCTATTTTGTTAAAAATTTATTGACTCATGGCCGGGCACGGTGGCTCACGCCTGTAATCCCAGCACTTTGGGAGGCCGAGGCGCGCAGATCACGAGGTTAGGAGATCGAGACCATCCTGGCTAACATGGTGAAACCTTATCTCTACTAAAAATACAAAAAAAAAAAAAAAAAATTAGCCGGGTATGGTGGCGGTGCCTGTAGTCCCAGCTACTCGGGAGGCTGAGGCAGGAGAATGGTGTGAACCCGGGAGGTGGAGCTTGCAGTGAGCCGAGATCGCGCCACTGCACTCCAGCCTGGGCGACTGAGCAAGACTCCATCTCAAAAAAAAAAAAAAAACAAAAAAAAAAAAACCCACCAAAAAAACAACTTAGCGACTCATGTTGTTTGCTTATTTCCATTGGAAGTCTTAGTGAATTTTCTCACGGTTCTATGTGGACTGTTTATATACGAAGGATATCATTATTCAGTGTGGACCGTTTATATACGAAGGATATCATTATTCGGTGTGGACCGTTTATATACGAAGGATATCATTATTCGGTGTGGACCGTTTATATACGAAGGATATCATTATTCGGTGTGGACCGTTGATATACGAAGGATATCATTATTCGGTGTGGACCGTTGATATACGAAGGATATCATTATTCGGTGTGGACCGTTTATATACGAAGGATATCATTATTCGGTGTGGACCGTTGATATACGAAGGATATCATTATTTGCTCAAAGTGCTGCCCAAGTTTGCCTTTTACACTTTGTGATTTATTTTACTACAAGAAATAAAGATGCCAGTTGTGAGATGCCAGGCAGGCGCATCCACGCAGGGTGGCGTCTCTTGGGAGTCCTGGTCTCACGGTCTCACGAACTGAGCCGGGACCAGGTGCAGCTCCTCTTGGTCTGATGAGTGAGGACGATCTGCTGCCCGCTCCAGATCCCACGCCCAGTGGTGGAGCCGGTTGGAATGACAGAAGAAGACAGTGCCCGCCCCATGCATAAGTCCCGAAGTCCTGGGGGCAGGTGTGGGGGCCAAGCACCTTGTCAGGACCTCCCTGGAGCTGGGCTCCACAGTCCACTGCTGCTGGCTGCCTGACGGGGCTCTTCCTCTCCATCCCCCGCTGGCTGCATTTAAAAGAGCAATGAAGAGACCCCTTCCTGGGGCTGAGCAGCTTCCTCTGCCTGCTTTCTGCTTGTAGAAATTTGGGAAGTGCAGGGGCCGTTTGATATCTTTGACCCCAGCTGGGGGAACTTTGACCTAAAAACCTGAGGAATGCTGCAGACCTGTCTTCTGTACCCATCTAGCCAGCTCTGCAGGTTAGGCTGCGGCTGTCACCCGCCATCGAGCCGGCTCTGCAGGTTAGGCTGCGGCTGTCACCCGCCATCGAGCCGGCTCTGCAGGTTAGGCTGCGGCTGTCACCCGCCATCGAGCCGGCTCTGCAGGTTAGGCTGCGGCTGTCACCCGCCATCGAGCCAGCTCTGCAGGTTAGGCTGCGGCTGTCACCCGCCATCGAGCCGGCTCTGCAGGTTAGGCACGTGGCTGTCTTTTATGGGTGACTGTCTTTCTGTGGTTGGCTTCTTCAGGACCAGCCTTGAGGACACTTTCTAGAGGCTGAAAGGACTGACCAGGGGCCTGTAGGATGTGGTCACACAGTTCGGAAGCGGCCTCTGCCCCCACACTGGGTCCCAGTGGCCTTCACCCTGGACTCGGCCTCTTTCTGGATCCTAGTGGTCTCACCCTGGACTCGGCCTCAGTCCCCACACTGGGTCCCAGTGGCCTTCACCCTGGACTCGGCCTCTGCCTCCACGCCGGGTCCCAGTGGCCTTCTACTGGTCTTGGCCTCTGCCTCCCTGCTGGGTCCCAGTGGTCTCACCCTGGACTCAGCCTCTGCCCCCATGCTGGGTCCTGGTGGCCTTCACCCTGTACTTGGTCTCTGCCTTGAGGCTGAATCTTGGGGGGCAAACTCAGACCATTCTTAATTTTACCTTTTACTGACGAGATGAGAAGCAGTTCCACTTTTCAGTTCCTGCCAGTTCTAGAGTTTCTGGCTCCCAACACACCCTCTGCATTCTGTACCTAAGCAGCCAGCTGTTTTCTGGGTTCCTGTCCCTAGTGGTGCCTTATCAAGGGCAGTTAGTCATAATAAGCGAATCTGGCAACTTGAGGTGCATTTTCTGTTATGTGGCTTGTTGTGGGCAGCTGCTTTTTCCACCATTACATAACAGGTCTTAATTTTTCTAGCCTGAACCAGTTTCCTACCTGTCTGTGGCCTCGTCTGTGGCCAGGGCTTCTCCCTTCAGTTCTTTTATAGCAGCACCCCCATCTGCTGGCAGTTTCCATTTGAGGCAGGGTTTTTGCTATGATAATTCTGCATAAGAAACAATCCCCACATTCCCATAGCTTTCACCATCAACTTTTATTTCTCACGGGGCTGGGGAGGTCGAAGCAGTTCTGCCCCTGCCACAGGTGAGCCCAGCCGGGCCTGCCCCACAGTCTCGTTCTGGGGCCAGCAGGATCCCAGGAACACTTTGGCCTCGCCAGGTGGTGGAACAAACAGCAAACACATATTCAAAGCCCATGCCTTCAAGTCAGTATTTTACACATTTTCTTCAGCGTTTATCATTGTTTTAGGCAGAAAGGTCAGAATGATAGAAGCTACCCTGCCATTGCCAGAAGTTGGAAGTGGTGCACAACTTTGATGAACAGAAAATTCCTTCAAGTAATCAAGTCTGACAATTCTGTATTCATTTTACTGTTGTATCTTTTTCTAAAATACACACAGGTGTATCTCTTGCAACTTATGATTTTCTTGCAAAATTTTCTCCAGTGATTCTTCTTCTAATGTCTATTTCATGTTTTATTCTAATAATTGAGAACTGCATTATTGTTGATAACAAGGTGATATTACAGTTTTGTTCCATCCAGTAAGACACTGGTTTTACTTTTAGATATTTTTACCATGCTGACATGACATTTGTCTATTTCTGCTTTCAAAGAGCTTTTAAAAATCAGGAAAGGCCATTGCAAGTAATGAAAATATTTTTACCATCTCTTGAGATTATTTTACAACTATTATCTTTTGGATTAAAATTGGGCCATCCTTGAATTACTAGGATGATGCCTACGTGTTCTTGGTGGATTATTCTCCTACTATTCTGCTGAATTTGCTAATATTTTACTTGAAATTTCCCAGTCTATATTCAAAATGAGAAGAATCCATGGTTTTACTCTTTCTTTTTTTATATTTGTGAGATTTCAATATGATGATCAGAATAATGGTAGCTTCATAAAATGAATTAAATATCTTTCTGTCTTCTTCTACACTCTGAGATAATTAAGGTAGCATGAAAATGATCTATTCTCTCAAAAAATAAATAAAATTTATAAAATGCCAGTGAAGAGGAATTCTCCATCCCTCTTTCTCTACCTCCTCTTGTCCTTCCTTCCTTCTATCTTTCTTCTTTTAATGACTGTTTTTACTGCTATGAATTTATCTTTTAGTGCAGCTTTGGCCTTTCTCTCCTAAATTTTGATATGTAACATTCTTGTTTTCTCAATAGTATGCACATGAAACTACATATATAATCCCCAATTATGTGCCTTACAGAGAACAGACCTTCTTTCACATGTATTCATAACAAATATAAAAACTTGGCAGGCACCTGTAGTCCCAGCTACTCGGAAGGCCGAGGCAGGAGAATGGTGTGAACCCAGGAGGTGGAGCTTGCAGTGAGCCGAGATTGTGCCACTGCACTCCAGCTTGGATGATAGGGCAAGACTCCGTCTCAAAAAAAAAAAAAAAAAAAAAAAAAATATATATATATATATATACTTATTCTATATTGGGTCATGAAGAATACATCAGTGAATGACAAAAAGCCCAAATTGCAGTAAGTGCAGCCACCAAAGCAAACATTAAATAAACGCTATCCCCCATCCTTTGGAGTGTTAAAAACAGTCTTCTATAAATAATTATTGGGTCAAATAGAAACTGGATTATTTCCCTTCTTTAATGCTGTGGGTTATTTCCCCACAGACGTTTCTTTCCTGTTTTCTGCTCGCACATTGTTGGATAAGGAAATTCTCTCCATAAGAAAACAGCGTTCACTCCTTGCAAGGTGAGGGACTTCTCGCGGCCTCTGCCCTGCCTGCTCTCTGACACTGAGATGGGGGGCACTGGGGTGGCCTGTCTGGTCCAGGCTGTCAGGTCTGGTGGACGCTGTCTTGGGTGGGCTCCTCTGGCCCTCGCTGGGGAGGGGTTTGATGGCGATCTGCAGTATCGTGTCTCCGTCCCTCCACAGCACGTGACACGTGATTCATCCATGCCCTCACCCAGGATCTTCCAACCTCACCCCAGCGAGTGTCTCCTTCTACCCTGACTGAGCTGGACCCTGGGCCTGTGTTATATGGTGGGTGTGAATGGCAAGGAGCCAGGAGGGAGGGAAGGAAACATGCCCGGGTGCCCACTTGTGTTTCTGGTTATCCCAAGCTCCGAATCTCTAATCTAGGGGCAGAAATTGGGCAGGGGCAGGGAGGAGGTCAGAGCCTCCGTTAGCGCTCCCTGGCCCATGGTGCTGTTCTGTTCAGATGGGGAAGGACACGGGCTACGCTTCTCTAGTCCCCCGGAGCAGGGGAATGGTTCACGGCTACTCCAGATACCAACGCTGCCTTCCTGTGGCCCTTCAGGAAGTTCGCTCCTCATTCAAGTTTCTGACAGGAAAGGGGGCATCACCTGGGAGGCGCCATTTAAGAGAAACGCCTGTGCCCCCATCTTTGGTGACTTGTGTCTTTGCACCCTCCTTGTCTTGTCACCACCATCCCCCGCTCCCCAGGTGATCTCAGGATCTTCATGTGCTGTAGGAAGTTTTATTTTGCTGCAGAATCTGGCTCCCGGATCAGAGGTCTCTCTCCACCCCTGTGCTGACCAACCTGCCCCGGTCGGTGGCTCTGTGCCCACGTGACATTAGCAGAGGCGGGTCCAGGAGATGACACTGGCCTCTCTGGGCACAGACCACTTTGGCTAAGTTGTTGCTCACATGTCATCACGCGCATATGGCTTGGTGACCCAAGGCCATATCTACCGCATTTCAGTAGCAACTCATCCCAGCAACCACAAATCCAAGATCTGGTGACCCAGCAAGCAGCCGACTCATTTCCCTGGCAGCCTCTGTCTCTTTCCCTGAGCACCCACTTAGAATTTTCCGTCCTCTTCGGGGCCGCATCCAGAATCCTGTGCCGCCTCTCCCTGTGCCACCTCTCCCTGTGCCACCTCTCCCTGTGCCACCTTTCTCTGTGCCGCCTCTCCCTGTGCCACCTCTCCCTGTGCCACCTCTCCCTGTGCCACCTTTCTCTGCCTTTCTCTGTGCTGCCCTCTCCCTGTGCCACCTCTCCCTGTGCCACCTCTCCCTGTGCCACCTCACAGCCTTTCTCTGTGCCGCCTCTCCCTGTGCCACCTTTCTCTGTGCCACCTCTCCCTGTGCCACCTCACAGCCTTTCTCTGTGCCGCCTCTCCCTGTGCCACCTCTCCCTGTGCCACCTCTCCCTGTGCCACCTTTCTCTGTGCCGCCTCTCCCTGTGCCGCCTCTCCCTGTGCCGCCTTTCTCTGTGCCGCCTCTCCCTGTGCCACCTCACAGCCTTTCTCTGTGCCGCCTCTCCCTGTGCCACCTTTCTCTGTGCCACCTCTCCCCTGTGCCACCTCACAGCCTTTCTCTGTGCCGCCTCTCCCTGTGCCACCTCTCCCTGTGCCACCTCTCCCTGTGCCACCTTTCTCTGTGCCACCTCTCCCTGTGCCGCCTCTCCCTGTGCCACCTTTCTCTGTGCCGCCTCTCCCTGTGCCACCTCTCCCTGTGCCACCTCTCCCTGTGCCACCTTTCTCTGTGCCGCCTCTCCCTGTGCCGCCTCTCCCTGGCTCTCCCTGTGCCCCTGGAGTCACAGAATTGGGTGCCTCTACGCGGTGACTGCCAGTGAGCACAGCCCCCATGGCACCTTGCTAGGTCTGGCTCCCACCCTGCAGCCTCTTCTGTGGCTTCTCAAGGGGAGGATTTTTTTCCTGAGCTTGGGGTGCACAAATGGGAATTGGGCTCAAAAGTTTATTTCCTGTTCATTGCCATGTCCAAGACGTTCCTTTCTCACCCTCGGGAAGAAAGAACCCTCTGCTTTCCTGAGGCTTGTGTCATTGGGCTGCATTTCTCTGTCCTCTTTCTGTAAGCAGGTGAACCTCCTTTGGTGGAGGCATTCACACTTGACTCTCAGACTGTTCTGCTACCTGAGAGTCACTGGCACACAGCTCTGCCACTCTCCCCCAGCTCCCGTCTGTCTCTGCTGCTGCATCAGTGCCCACATTCACAGGAGCACAGCCTTCCCAGCAGGGGGGAGAGCTCGCCTGGGACATGGCCCCTTCCGGTCTTCTGCAGGTGCTCTTTCCTTTCAGGCACAGTAGTTGAGCTTCTTACAGCATCGGGCTGTTTTCCAGGCATTGTTCCACATCTTCTCATCTGATTATCAGGAGGTAGGCATCGTCATTCCATTTTACAGACAGGGAAACAGACCAAGGGACCCTCAGGGACTGTCCTAAGATCTAGGGCTGGGTGAGAACCCTGGGCTCCTGTTTCTGCAGACTCTCATCTGTCCTTAAACGTCACATGGAGGAAAGACAGAAGATTTTTTCCTTTTTTAGAAATTTAAGTGATGGAATAGTAGGTATGTCAAGATGAGAGAGGGTAAGTACTTTTCAGAAGACCACATGAAATGCACTAATTACAGAGAAAGGCCGTCTGCGTTTCTTCATTCTAATCTCCATCTCCGGCTTCCCGTGCCAGATTTACGCGCGAAAGCAATTTAGTGGAACATATGACGACATCGAGGAAAGAACTCACGTCAACTTTGCATCGTGGGTACTTGGAGCAGAATGTGACACACTTGGCATTTATTTTGGCTCCTGAAGAGAATAAAATACATCACAGAGAACTTGTTCATATACAATGTGGACCAGAAATGACTTTAACATTTACATTCACCATGTGTTTCTCTGTGTTCTCACTTTCCTCAGTGCTTTCTGCCTCTGTACTGATAGCCTTTTAGTTTTCAAAAACATTTTTTAGAGACCTGTTAGAAAATGGTAGGAAGTAGGGATTGGGGGGATGCAGACCTGGCCCTCCCCCGCTCCATGGTGACCCCCTTTGTCTCCAGGTGTGGTGGCTCGTTCCATGGCCTGTGCCATCGCCCATCATCCTGGCACCCAGCCATGCCACATACGGGATAAAGGGAGACGGCCAGGGTGGGTTCCTGCCCTCTGCCTTTGAAGATTAATTTAGACTTTCCTTCTCTCTCTCTCTCTGGTCGGCGGTGTGGCCGTGCTCAAATTACCCCAGTGATTCTGGCAGCGCATTTACTGAGCTACTCCAATCACCCCCTCTCTGATCTGGAGCTGAATCTGTATTGATTCCTATGAATCGATTTGCACATCGAAGGGAGGAAAAATGTTTCTTTCTTAGGGAGCATTTTTGTCAAGATGACTTTCCTCGCATAGCTGTCGTACCAGGGCACCAGACGGCATATTCTGGGATGGCTCTGTCAAACACTGTTGTCTTTCAGAGAAAGAGGCAGCCTGGCTTTGAGGGACTCGTGTCATTAGCATGTACTGTGAAATGCTGCTTCCCCCAGCAAGAGAGCAGGCGGGTTGTGCAGCCAGGGGTGGGGCTCCCTGGACCAGCTGCCCGGCTGCCTGGACGGGGAGAACATCTTTCCCCAGATGCCAGGGCCAGCCCTAGCCCAACGTGGAGATGTTTGTCATCCAGGCGACCTGGAGCACCCGTGGCCAGCACGACCCATGCTGCTTCTCCCTGTGGGTACTGCTGCCCCGCTGCCTTCACACCCGCACCCCACACGGACACAGCACGGGGGCCTTCGAGTCTGCTACGAAAGGCTGGCATGCAGCTCCCTCTCAGACACATCCTCTCCTGTCCTCCCCATGGAGAGAGAAAACACGAGGGAGGCACGGGTGCGCTCCTTCCCGTCGCCTACGAAGCTTAAGGCAGACGAGGGAAAATGAACTGACCAGCTAATAACAAATAAGAAGGCTGCATTTCAGGTATTTCCTTCATCCTTTAAAATACTCACAAACGATCTCCAAGAGCCCCTGACAGACTCTCAAAGGCGTGTTGGCTTATGGAGCTCTGATTCCACCATTGGCATCTGTCTTGGAACTAGATCGGCTCCAGGAAGCCCCCCTCTGGTGTGTCACTTCTACCCCTGCACTGTGGTTCTTTTCAGTCACAGCTCTCTCCCCTGCTAGACAGGCTGCTGGAGCCGTGTCTGCGCCACGAATCGGGGACACTTACTGGCACAGCAGGTGTCTCCTAACTGAAGAAGATCCACTTATCCTGACCTGGTGACCAGCACTCAGACATCTTCTTCAAGGGCATGTCTTAGTATTGATTGGAAATCGCTTGTGCCCACATGGAATGTTTTAACGGATGTTTGGAATATCAGCTCTGACTGCCAAGGTTAATAAGGGCCATTGCCCCAGCAAATACCACTGAAAGTCCACAGAAACCCTGTGGGTTATGAGACGGCCTCACGCAAGGCCTGCCCCTCCCCACAGTTTCTGCGGCATCCCCATCATAATCCTGTTTGTGATTAAAACTTAATTCCGTATATTTACCATTATAAAAAGTTTCACAAGAGAAGTGGTCTCATTCTATGGAACAGATGCTACCCACAAAGTTAAATTTTGTTCAAAGAACAGAACCAGCTAATCCTTGTCCATGGCTATTTCCCCACCCTCATCTGCAGGACGCGCCTTCCCGTGGGCGTGGGTATGGGTCTCCGCGTCCACCGGCAGCCAGCCTGAGTCACAGGCAGGACGAACGCGGCCGTGCCACCCAGCAGGGGTTTGTGAGGAGTCCGGGCAAATCTTGCCACCAGTGCCAACAATCCAGGAAATGCAGTCTTTGGTACTGGGGAAATCTGGGGCCTCCCAAGGTTTGCATAAAGATGAGAAGGTGACGCTTCCAAGATGTGTCTTGGAGAATGGCTTGGAGCCTGATTTACGAGTTGACTTGTTGTCAGACCTCTCCATGGAGCTCTCTCTGGCTTCTTTGCCTCACGTAGTTGACGCTCACACTCATCCCCGGATCAGGTTCCTCTGGGAAGTGACTGGTTGGACCCTCCCTCCTTCCCTCCCTCCCTCCCTCTCTCCCTCCCTCCCCCCCCTCCCACCGCAGGTACCAATGGCGTGTCTACGTCTAACCTCTGAACACAAACTTTACGTGACCTGGAAGGCAAACTGTCCTAGGAAATAGTTTTGCAAATGCCAAGTGATACGTTTCTTATATTGTCCAATATTTTGGGTGGAACATGTCCACTTCTGTAACCTTCCATGAAAGTGCTGACCGTGTGATGGTTATGTCTGGTCATTCACTGGCAAACTGAAATAAAAACAAGGTGCCTGTTCAGGAGAGCACGGCACACTCCAGACAGTCCAGGGAGAAGCTTCCTGCCTCTGGACAGGCGTCTCCGAGGCTTCCCTGACGAGCGCAGCCAAGGACTTACTCCCCAAGGATCACACCTGGGTCGCAGAGAAAAAAGTTAATTTTGCCTTTTCTTTCTTAAGCCAAACAATCACAAATTCTCAACTTAATCTGGCAATAAGACTGTAGCTTATAACTGGAGTTCAACGTGGGGGTGGCCTTTGTTACTCAAGATTCTTCAAAGAGATTCTCCCGGCACAGGGAGGTTGTTAGAGGCAATGCATTTGGGATCTTACTAATCTGCTCCACTGGAATGAGTAGTTCTGAATCCTTTTACAGTCTGACACTTCACCTGGGAAATCACACAGCCTGTTTTCAGCTTTAATTCCTACCCACTGGAATCCACTGGCAACTGTGAGTTGAGAATGGTGTTTATTTTATGTTAACTCCAAAAAGCATCTGCCCTGGTAGCAGATGGGATGCTTTTGCCACTCCTCACATAAGGTCAGAAGTTAGCAGCTGCGTTTGACCGTTGTGTGAGGCTGAGGGACGGCCAAGGACACGCCCGGAGAAGCTTGGGTCCTGCTCTTGAGTACAGTGGGCTCCGGAGAGGAGGAGGACGCGAGGAGAGGAGAGCAACTCGTCTTCATCTCTCTGTCAGTGATGGAAACCCATGAAGCTTGCCCTTTTGTAATGTAAACAGAAAATTATGCCTCCAACACAAACCCAGGCCATTAAGGAGGCAGCTTTTATTCCTGCTCATAACGTGGGGAACAGAAGGCGGGGCGCTATGCGACTTCCCAGCTGTTGCCGGGGAAGCCCGTGCGGAGCCAGCCACATCTGGATGGCATCTTTGAAGAGGCATTAATCTGTGGCTGAGGTATGCTAAGCCTCTCTGCTTTTCTTTGCTGCTTCTCAGGCTAATGCTGCTTCTGCAAAGCCGCAGCGACTTCACGTCAACGGGGGAGATGAAGGAACAATTACAGACGGTGATACCAAGACGCATTTGGGCAAAAATAAAGGGCAGGACAAAAGCGCTGTGCCTTGATCAGTCCGGCAGAAGATTCGCTTTTCCCCGCCTGAAAGGTGCCGCCCAGCTCGCAGCACAATGGCAGGAGCCCGGGGCTATGTGAGCGCGGGGTGGATGTTGAAGGGAAGGCCGGGAGCTGGCTCCATGGAAAAGGTTCCTGCGTGTCTCTGACCATGTCGCTGGGTCAGTGGATTTCTCTGCTCATTTCTGTTGATGAAACGTGCATGTTACATTAAATAAGATATCAGGTGGAAGAATGAAGAAGGCGGCTTAAACACACGTCCTAGCTGGTGCTCTGAGAATAGGAATTTCTTTCTGCCACGCTGACAGGCTGCCTCCTCAGACGGACATGACATTACTAATGGTCACAACGCGGAAGGCGGAGGCCTGAGAACCAACCCTGCCCAGGTCACAGCAGCGGGCAGCGTGCCAGGAGGTGCCCGCCTGTTAGACTCAGCATTAGTGTAGTTTAACAATGAATCTGCAGGCTGCATGCCGTCCTGCATGTGGCCATTGTTTCAGCTTTGCTCCTTCCCATGTTTCAAGATGCTCAGGGTGAATGGGGAGGCGGCAGCGTCGGCCTCCCGTTTGGGGTCTCTTCCCGGACCCCTGCCTGAACCACTGGGACTGCTTCTGCCCCCCAGTGTGTCCCCAAGCTCCGTGATGGTGACTATCCAGGAGGTGCTTGGCCCTGCTCACTCACCTGTTCTGCCCATCCCTTTAGAACACCGCTAGTTTGAAACTTTTCTGATCTTTCTGCTGGAAGTAATTTGTTCTACGTGAAACCACACGCCACTCCTTCATGTCTGTAGAGCGCTCTACCTTCTGCAACTATCTACTAAACTCCTATGTTAGGCCAGGAACACTCCAAGAGCAAGAGGCAGACTTCGTCTGACTTTTCACCCTGACAGGGGACTTTTCTGCCTGACAGTGCTGATATCTGGCTCCTACGCATCCTCCATGGAGGGTCACCAGGTCAGCCCATGGGAGGGAGGCAGGAAGGGTGACCTTGCCCATGAGGCTTAGTGGAAAGAATGAGGAAGGGCTGCAGGTGGCTCCTTGAGGGTCCTCGAAAGCTTCCTCTGGGGTAGGATAGGAAGGTGGTCAGCGACGTCCGAAAGGCAGTTTCAGCTTCAGTTCCTTAGCTCCTTGTGGGAACAATCCCAGCGGAAGTAAACACTGTGCTTGGGGCTAAACGGTATAATCGTGAGGACTTGACCAAAAACAGGGTTTCAGAGGCTTTTGTCCCACTGTTGCAGTGACACTGATGCTCTCTGGAAGGGACCTCAGTGTCAGCACTTCCCCCAGTGGGTGACGACGGGGAGTAAGCACACTGGTTAGTTTGCACTTTCTACCCAGTGTGTGATGATGAAAGAGTAAGTCCAGTGGTTAGTTAGCACTTCCCCCTCAGTGGGTGATGACGGGAGAGTAAGCTCACTGGTTAGTCAGCACTTTCTACCCAGTGTGTGACGATGAAAGAGTAAGTCCAGTGGTTAGTTAGCACTTCCCCCTCAGTGGGTGATGATGGGAGAGTAAGCTCACTGGTTAGTCAGCACTTCCTCCTTAGCTGGTGATGATTATGGAGTCAGTCCTCTGGTCAGTTAGCGCTTCCTCTCCAGTCGGTGATGATGGGGGAGAAAGCCAGTTGGTCAGTTAGCACTTCCTCTCCAGTGGGTGATGATGGGGGAGAAAGCCGGTTGGTCAGTTAGCACTTCCTGTCCAGTGGGTGATGATGGGGGAGAAAGCCGGTTGGTCAGTTAGCACTTCCTGTCCAGTGGGTGATGATGGGGGAGAAAGCCGGTTGGTCAGTTAGCACTTCCTGTCCAGTGGGTGATGATGGGGGAGAAAGCCGGTTGGTCAGTTAGCACTTCCTCTCCAAGGAGGAAGGGGAGTGTTTAGGAAGGCGCATGGCTCCTCACCAGCTGTGTTGTTGTTAAGGAACTGACATTCTGCACTAGAAGTTGAGGCACTGGCTCCAGAGTTGAGCTGCTTCTGTATCTAGACATTTCAATGTGAATTTAAATTTATACCTCCTTGTAGGTCAATATTTTACTGAGATTTTGATGAAAATTAATTATTCTACACTTTTGATTATTGAAATGATGGTTATGCTCATTGTAGGTGATTAACTGAGACATGAGAATGAGTATTTTATATCAAAACTGTAGTTACTAATTTAGGTAAAATCTGTTTGTAGAAGAACTGCATGAAAGCCTCCATGCAGCAAAGGAGGCAACCAGCAGAGTGAAAAGGTGACCTATGGACTTGGAGAAAGTGTCCACAAACCATATGATACGGTTTGACTGTGTCCCCACCCAAATCTCATCTTGAATTCCCACCTGTTGTGGGAGAGATCTGTTGGGAGGTAATCGAATCATAGGGGTGGGTCTTTCTGTGCTGTTCTTGTGATAGTGAATGAGTCTCATGAGATCTGATGGTTTTATAAAAACGAGAGTTTCCCTGCACAAGCTCTCTTCTCTTGTCTGCTGCCATGTGAGACGTGACTTTCACCTTCCACCATGAAATCAGTGGATGTTCTCTCAGAGCAGTTGATCCCTACTAAGCATCTGTTTGAAGCCCAGCAGCTCGAGGCGTTGGTCTAGTTACTATGGATGCAAAGATGTTGATGGCAGTTTTTCTGATGGCAGTTTTTCTCCAGCTGGTGGGATGATGCGGGAGCCGGAGGTTACAGCGAGTAACTTGTCAGGGCCTGGTGCTTGGGTATGAAGATTAGTGGGGCTTTGTGTTGGAGGTGCTGGGAGCCGCGTGTTGAAAGCTGTGTTAGGAGAGTCATCTGCTGGTGTGCAGCATGGAGAGGTTAGAGAAGAGTAGTTCCATCTTTCTATTAACTGAAAATAAGTGTTTTGAAGTGAAGCCTAGAGAGAAATTCCCTCCATTTCTGTCCAGAGAGGCTACCATTACCCAATGTTTTTACAGCAAAGGGAAATCACTTATGAATATTTTTCCCAGGGTGAATGTAAAGCAGTACAGTGAAATATAGAACAATTTCAGCTCTTCCAGGAATCGAATTCAATTTGCCTGATTCCTAGATCTGTGCCATGTTTTTTAGAAATTATTTTTTAAATTCACTAGGCCAATGGCTTAATTTTTTTTTCAATAGCTTAGTTTTAATCTACAACATGTAGCATAAAAAAATGATGTCCTGCCATTGTGTTCAAAATTCAATGGCATTCTTTGATTAAGGTCTTTTCTAATTAAGTGTCATAACCCAGCCTTTTTGGCTCAGGGTAGCTGTGAGGATTTCACCACTACCTGGCCAGTCTCAGCCACACTGACCTGGATGACAACCTGACGCTTCCTTGTAAGACATCGGAGGTCTGTCCGACATCACCCAGCATGTCTAAAACTGATCTCCACATTTTCCCCAGGTCAGATTTCTTTATGAGTCAGAAAGCATTTTTCCCACTCTTAGTCACTTCTTCTCACAATCTCTCTACATTTTACCAGTCCTTTCAAGTCCTCATTAATCCATTTCTCTTCCCTGGTCCTTTGGTCCTGTGGCCTCTGCATCAGTCCTGAACCTGGGCCGCCATCCTTCCTGCCTGTGAAATCAGCATTTCAAAGCTGTGGGAGCTTGTGCTACCATTTTGTCCAGCGTTTCTGGTAAGATAAAAACTGAATCCTGTAGATGTCAAAGTGGAGCCCGGGAGAGTCCACTACTCTGTTCATAGTTAAAGCTCTTCTTTTTCAAGCATGGCAAACAGGAATAAATATGGGGTCTCTGGGAAGATTCTGTAACTGAAAAGATGGAGAATGTGCACTCTAGATGCAAAGGAATGGGATGGGGCAGGCTCTGGCTTTGCTACACATGCGACCTTGGTAACAAGGATGCCCCTGACTTCACATGGGGCCATATGGGGAATAAATGGTTAATGCAGGAGGAGTGGCTCAAATCATGCTCAACATGGAGTCAGTAGGCTTAACAGACACACACTATCAGCCTTACTCATGGTTGCTGTTGGTTTTATTATTAGACGTTAATAAGGACTTTACTGCAGGAAACGAAAAAATTTAAGAAGTATTCTCTTCATATTCTCAATACTCAGAACTCTAAATTCAGAGAGTAAAGATGGGATAAGGAGAAAAGAGGTGAGAATGGAGATACCTTGGAGGAAGCTTTAAAAGAGTAGGTATGGGATCCATTAAAATATTAATTAAACAAAGTGATAATTGCAAAATTTAAGACAATCTTAGAAGCAATAAAAATAGGTTACATTCTACAGAAAATCAAGTTAGAGATGAGTAGGGCATTCTAAGTGTTCCTTCTACAAAAAATAAACTTCATACAAATAAAATAAATTTTTTATCATTGCTCATTGAAAATAAAAGCTATAATGGAAGACACAACTTAATTTTAGTTTTCTGAATTCAATACTGACCTTCAGATTGAATCAGCTCATTGTATACAACAAGGCTAAGCCAATGGCCAGATCTGGCCATGTGAAAAAATTTGATTATAAAGGTAGAATCCAAAAACCTCCAAGCAGAAAAAAACAGGATAGCTAGAAAGGAAAAAATAGCACACCTGTCTCAGATTTCTCCACATGTCTAGGGAAAAAATGGAGCAATCTCTATAAAATATTGAGAAAAAGGGTAAAGCAAGCAGTGGGGGCATCTATAGATCTCTGCTCTCAAGAGCTCTATAACCAGCCTAACAGTTTTGAATGAATTCAACATAAATGCTGAATGTATAGTCAATTCTCACACTGCTAATGAGGAAATATCCAAGACTTGATAACTCATAAAGGCAAAAGGTTTAATTAACTCACAGTTCCACAGGACTAGGGAGGCCTCAGGAAACTTACAGTCATGGTGGAAGGGGTAGTAAACACATTATTCTTCACATGGTGGCAGGAAGGAGAAGGATGAGAACTGAGTGAACGGGGAAGCCTCTTACAAAACCATCAGATCCCCTGAGAACTTACACACTATCACCAGAATAGCCTGAGGGAAACTGCTCCATGATTCAATTACCTCCTACGACATGTTGAGATTATGAGAAATACAATTCAAGTTGAGATTTGGGTTGGGACATAACCAAGCCACATCGAAGAGTACTGCAGAAGTGTGCTGGCTGTGAACCTTTTTACAAACATTATTCTGTGGCAAAATAAAATGTGAAAAATTTCCAGTGTAACAATACTTGTCATGAAGATAAAAATGAGTAGAACAACAAAAAATTAGGTCCGAGGAAGAGTTGAAAATATTTTTTCTACACTAACACAAATGGCTAAAATAACTCTTGAAAAAGAAGTTGCAAAATGAAACAAATATTAATAACATAGAAGGAGGATTCTGGGAAGATGACAGAGTAGGAAGCAACAGGAGTCCATCTCCTCACCAGACCACAGTTGCACTGGCAAGATCTGGCTGATGTAACTATTTGGGACTCTAAAGTATATTGAAGGCATGTAACTTCCAGGGGAAGGATGGTAGGATGGTAAATTGAGGTCAATTTCAGTCCATTTCAGCTCTCGGCATAATAGATGCTACCTATACCTGATCTGCAACCCCATGGCCAGCAGTTGTGAACATGTTTCTGATGCAGCCTGCACACAGTTTACAGCAGCCAGGTGGGCAAAGGGATGCTGCCCTCCAAATATCTGGGATCTGTGCCTGGATTGAAGATTGCTGCTTCTAATCACAGAGGCAGACAAAGAGGCAGGGGCCATTTTTGTTACACCTGCTCCAATTGATGCAAGCCCCTCCCCCTCCTTTAATCCCTTGGAAGTCACTTCTGCTTCAAAATACTGACTGCCAGGGGATTTAAAGGGCTGGCATCTTTCCCCTCACCTTTTTTTTTTTTTTTTTTTTTTTTTTTCTTGTTTTCTCCTTTTGGGACTCAGACATGAAAAACTAAGACATTCAAAAGTAACTGCACGTATGAAGAAAATTAGAAAGTGTGAGTGTCCAGGGAAAGGCACAGGCTCAGAAAAGAGCTGAGGAGCCCTTAAGTTGACACCTCAGGCTGATCTTTGGTGTGGAAGGAAAGTAAAGCAATAAAAACCAAAAACAGTACCAACAGCATCAAACCCTGGGGAAAGGGGAGAATCTGATTTCCTGTTACCGCATCGTTAGATTCAAATGTCCAGCTTTCAACAAAAAAAAATTATAAGACATACAAAGAAACAGGAAAGTATAACCCATTCAAAAGCAAAAAATAAACCAACTGTTCAAGAGAAGACCAGGTGGTGGACCTACTAGATAAGGACTTTAAAACAGCTGTCTTAAAGATGCTCGAAGAACTAAAGGAAGATGTAGAGAAAGTGAAGAACACAATGAATAAATAAAATGGATATATCAGTAGAGTTAGGAAACTTAAGAAAAAAAAGAAATTCTGGAGCCTAAAAGCTAGTATTATTGCAACTTTGCCTTATCACTCTACATATTATTTTCTACATAACGTAAGAGATAGTATGTATTATAAAAATAATTCTTAGTTTACATTTTTGGGCACACATTGTATAAAGATGTATTTTGTGACATCAATAACTGAAAGGGGTGAAAATGAAAATACAACAGGAATATATAACAATTACAAACATTTATGGACCTAATAATGGATAATCCCAATATATGAAGCAAAAATTGACAAAATTGAAATAAGAAATAGATGGCTGTACTATACTAGTGGGGAATTGGAAACTTCACTACTCCACTGTCAATAATGCATAGAAGAGCCAGGCAGAAGATAAAGAAAGAAATAGCGGACTTGGCCAACACAGTAAACCAAATGGATCTATGAGACATACACAGGACAGCCTACTTAACAACATTGGAATACACATTCTTCTCAAGTGCAGATGGAACATTTTCCAGAATAGACCATATGTTAGGCCACAAATTAAGTCTCAATAGGTTTAAAAAGATAGATATCATACAGAGTATCTTCTTTGACCACAACACAGTGGAGTTAGAAATCAATAACCAAAGAAAAACTGAAAAATTAAAAAATTTGTGAAAATCAAACAACATACTCTTAAACATCCAATGCATCAAAGATAAGATCGCAAAGAAAATTAGAAAATGCTTAGAGATGAATGACAATGAAAAACACAACATAGCAAAACTTATGGAACACAGCAAAAGCAGTGATAAAGGAGAAATTTGTAGCTGTAAATTCTTACAGTAAAAAAGAAACATCTGAAATCAACAATTTTAACGTTGCAACTTAAGGAACTAGAAGAAGAATAACAAACTAGCTAGCAAAAGGAATAAAGCTAGCAGAAGGAATAACGTAATAAAGACTGGAGCAGAGATAAATGAAATAGAGAATAGAAAAACGATTGAGAAAATCACTGAAACCAAATCTTGGTTCTTCAAAAAGATAAACAAAATAGACAAATTTTTAGCTAGATTGACTAAAAAAAAAAAAAAAGATGACTCAAAAGTCAGAATATAAGTGGGGACATTTTTACTGTCAATTCCACAGAAATAAAAAAAGGTTATAAGTGAGGACTATGAAAAATTGTAAGACAACAAATTGAATAACTTAGATGAAATCAACAAATTCCTAGAAATGCAAAATTTCTGCCAAGACTGACTCATGAAGAAACAGAAAATTTGAATAGATCTAAAAATAGCAAGAAAATTGACTTCAGACAAAGAAAAGCCTTGGACCTGATGGCTTCACTGGTGAGTTCTACCAAACATTTAAAGAACTAACATCAATTCTTCTCAAACGTATTCAAAAAATTGAAGAGGAGGGGACTCTGCCTGACTCATTCCATGAGGCTAGCACTGTCCTCACACAAAAGCAAGAAAGAGACTCCAAAAAAAGAAAACTACAGATCAATATTGCTTATGAATATCTATGAAAAACTCTCAACAACATATGAACAAACCAAATTCAGGATTATTAAAAGGATTATACCAGGACAAAGTGGAATTTATTCCTGGAATGTAAGGGTGATTCAACATATGAAAACTGATCAGTGTAACATACCACATTAACAGAATGAAAAAAATACCTTACATGATCATTTCAGTTGATGCAGAAAAACCATTAGACAAAATCCAACACCCTTTCATAATAAAAATATTTAACAAACTAGGAATAAAAAGAAATTCCCTCAGCATAATAAAAGTCATGTATGAAAACCCACAGCAAACAGCATATTTAATGATGAAAGACTGAAACTTCTTCCTCTAAGATTAGGAAAAAGGCAAGGATGCGTGCTTTTACCACTTCTATTCATAAAGTACTGGAATTCTACAAAGACCAATTAGAGGAAAAAAAAGCATCCAAATTAGGAAGAAGAAAAATCATCGACGTATTATCTTATATGTAGAAAACCCTAAACATTTCACAAAAATGTTAGAACTAATAAATTCAGCAAAGTAGCATGATATAAAATCAATGCACAAAAATTAGTTGTATTTCTATACACTAACAATGAACAATTTGAAAAGAAAATTAAGAAAACAATTTTATTTACAATGCATCCAAAAAAAATCCCACTTACAAATTAACAGCAAAAGATTTGTACAATGAAAACCACAAAATACTGTTGAAAGAAATTTTAAAAACATATAATTAAGAGAAAAGATATCCCATGTTCATGAATTGGAATGCAATATTATTAAAATGTCAATACTACCCAAAGTAATCTACAGAGTTAATGCAATCTCTATTAAAATTGCAATGACATTTACTGCAGAAATAGAAAAATCCATCCTAAAATTTGTATGTAGTCTCAAGGGACCCTGAATAGCCTAAGCAATCTTGTAGAAGAAGAACAAAGTTGAAGGACTTACACTTCCTGACTTCAAAACTGGCAAAGCCATGGTCATCAAAACAGGGAGGTACTGGTATAAAGGCAAACATATAGAACAATGGAATGGAATAGAGACACCAGAAGGAAAGTTTCACATACATAATTAAATGACTTTCAACAAGGCTGTTAAGACCATTCATTAGGGAAAGGATAGTCTTTTCAACAAATGATGCTGGGAGAACTAGATATCCACACGCAAAACATTGAAATTGAACACTGCCCTAATACAGTGGACAAAATTAACTCAAAAGGATCAAAGACATAAATACAAGAAGCTAAAACTATAAAACTATTAGAAGAACACAGGGAAAAATCTTCATGACATTGGATTTGGCAATGATTTCTTGGATATACCACCAAAGCCATAGACAACAAAAGAAAAAAATAGGCAATTGGAGCTCATGAACATTAAAAAACTTTTAACATCAAAGAACATTATCAACATAGTGAAAAGGCACCCATGGAATGGGAGAAAATATTTGCAAATCACATAGCTGATAAGGGATTAATATACAGAATGAATAGAGAATTTCTAAAACTCAACAACAAAAAACTAAACAAATGGATTACAAAATGGACTTGAATAGATGTTTATATAAAATATATATACACATAATAAACCCATGAGAAGATGTGAAACATCATGAATCCTTGGGGCCAATGCAAGTCACAACTACAGTGAGACACCACTTCACGCTGTTTAGGATGACCTACTAGCAAACAAACAAACACCTTAAAAAAGAAAAAGAAAAACTGTGTGTGTGTGGATGCGGAGAAAGTAGAACCCTTGTACGCTGTTGGTGGGGATGTAAAATGGCACAGCTCCTGTGGAAAATATTACGGCCTTTCCTCAAAAAGTTGAAAATAGAGCTACTGGCTGGGCGCGGTGGCCCACGCCTGCCAGCACTTTAGGACGCCGAGGCTGGCACATCACTCGGAGGTCAGGAGTTCGAGACCAGCCTGGCCAACATGGCAAAACCTTGTTTCTACTAAAAATACAAAAATTAGCCAGGCGTGGTGGTGGGCGCCTGTAGTCCCAACTACTCTGGAGGCTGAGGCGGGAGAATGGCTTGAACCTGGGAGGTGGAGGTTGCAGTGAGCCGAGATCATGCCATTGCACTCCAGCCTGGGTAACCAAGTGAGACTCTGTCTAAAATAAATAAATAAATAAAAACTACTGTTTTCCACCAATTCCACCTCTGGGTGTAGAACCAAAAGAACTGAAAGCAATGACTTCAGCCAATATTTGCACACCAATGTTCAGAACAGCACCATTCATAATAACCAAAATGTGGAGACAACCTTGATGTCCATCAACTGATGATGATGAACAAAATGTAGTGCATCCCGACAGCACAATTCCGTCTTGGAAAAGAAGGGGAGTCTGTGCATCCCGACAGTACGATTCCGCCTTAGATAAGAAGGGGAGTCTGACGCAGGCTACAACATGATGAGCCTTGAGGACCTTGTGTCCCACATTGGAGAATCGAATAAGTGATTACATTTTGCCCATATGATGGAACACTATGCTAATAATTGTAGGAGAAAATGGGAGAGAGTAATGACATATTACTGATGCTATGGAAATGTCAAGGCAGGCTGTAAGCTAGTTTGTATGGTATAGCATAATTTTTATAAAAACAGCTACAATATGGTCATGGGAATGGCAAGTAGCCTAGATATCTAAATGTTGTCAACTGTTATTTTTAGGTGAATCGTACTCCCATCTTTGCATTTTTCCTACATTTTCTGCAATAACTGTGAGTTTTGTCAAAGGGAAGTGGCTGTGAAAAACTGAAAAGAGATCAATTTTCTTACTGCTGTCATTTTCCTAGCACTTTCTGTGTTTTTTGAAACCCTTTACAGTAGAATGTGTTTATCTACCCTTCCGCTTTCCATAGTCTCATTGCTAAACCACCTTTCCGGGAAGGGAACTGAGGCCTGCGGACTGATTCGCTCAACCCAAGACTCAGCTCTCACAGTGCAGGGGGTTTAATCCCGGGGTGGGACATTCACAGGCTGTTAGTGCCCACAGACACTAAAGGTCTCTTCTAGTAAAAGTCCCTCCGTACTGCAAACACACACGCACACACACACACACTTTTGTACACACACACACACAGAGCACACACAAAACACGTGGTCATACACACACAGTGTACACACTCAGATACACTACAGACACACCACACACTCACACTCATGTACATGCTTTCTACACACTAGGCACACAGTACACACAGTTTATACACACGCACAGTCCACACATTCTACGTGGACCACGCACACAACACACATTCGCTTACAGACACTGGTGTACACACACTCACATTCACATACACACACTCATACCATGGCACACCCAGCATGGCCGGCAGGCACCTGTCCAGTGTCTGCTGGAAGCCACAGCCATGGGCAGCTCATCCCTCTGCAGGGACACTTTCCTGTTCCTGGACAGGGCAAATTGGGAGGAAGTTCTTTCTTTCCCATATTTAACCCAAACCAGCATGCTACCCTATAACCAGCACTCATCGCCTCCCTGCATCGGACAAGTACTAACAGGGTGGCCCTGACACCCATGCCCCATCCTACTCCCTCTCCCATGTTCCAACGTGTCCCACCCCACATTTCTTCTCCAGCAATCACCCAACAGCATCGCGAGCTTAGCGTCAATTAAAAATAATACATGAAAATAAAATACTTTTAAAAGTGCAAAACACGAGTTCACCGAGGGTGGAGAGGGTGAGGGCGGCTCTCTCCTGCGTGAGGCTGCCTTGCCGACCCCAGCCCCTCGCAGTCTTTCTGTAAGCAGCTACGGGGGCCCATGGAACGCTGCCACGTGAACAATGTGTTGACGAGTGCAGCCTGTGAGAATTATTTTTGATAATTACCCATATTATTTCAAAGAAAAGAGCCCCGGGAGCTCTGAGAGGGTGAGACGGTAGAAACAGAGAGGCCAGCAGCTCCAACTCGCCCCAGGAAGCACCACGGAGCCAGAGAGCTGCACAGCTCAGCTCCAGCACAGAGCAGGACACCCGGTCGGAGCTGGCTTTGCTCTTCCTCATAAGGACAAGGTGTTTCTCCACGTCACCCAGTTGCTGGTGCCAGCCTGCCCTCTGTTTTCTTTTATGCATTTTCCTCTTTATTTAGAAAAGAAAAACATTGCCTGACACATTTGTTCTGCTTTCAAATCATACTTTCAACCATGGAACAAGTTGATGAAATGTAACCTGAAAGAAGCCACACAAGGAGAGACACATGAACTCACACTCACAGATGGACATGAGCTCACACTCACACAGGCATGAATGCACACTCACAGATATGAACTCACACAGATGGACATGAGCTCACACGCACATAGACACGAATGCACATGCACAGACATGAACTCACACATGCATAGGCATGAACTCACACTCACAGAGAGACTGAACTCACAAGCACAAATGTACAACCTGAAAAGACGTGCCTGTTCATTGCATTTTCAGTTCATTTCTTAAAATATTGAACTTTGCTCCACACAATTAAATTTTAATCTAATTCATTTTGTATTTTCTGTTTAATGTTTGATCTTTGTACTTCTAGTTAATACTCCAGTTATTAAATTGTTCTGGAGATGCAACACATTTTAGCAAAACTTTCTCAGCACTTTCCAGTATTAACTGAGACCACGCATAAGGCTTTCGGAGTTGGAGGTGGGCGCTGCCAGCCGAGATGGAGACCTGTCTTTCACGTGGCCATCCCACCAGGGCCCCACTGGGAGGGGGCGCTGACGGTGACTGGTGACGTGAGTGCCAGACTGTGGGGTGCCATGGGCCCGTACCACTTAAAATGATTTATTTATAAATTGACATTTTTCTTCTCATGAAAATGTGAAAAAGGAATATCACGTAGAATCTGACCATGTTATATAATCCTCTAGAACAATGGCTGGCAAACTTAGGCCTTTGGTCCAACCCAGCTGATTTTGTGTGGGTTTTGTATTGTCCGTGAGCTAAGAACGGTTCCACATTTTAAAATAAATGAATACACTCAAAAGAAGCATCACACTCCTTGATGTGAAAATTCCGCGAATTTGGAATTCTAGTGTCCATGAGCGAGGTTTTATGGGGACAGAGCCACACTCCTGACTCGCGCGTCCCTGCGGCTTTGTGCCAAGCTAGACTTGCGTAGTTCCAGCCCCAGGGTTGGTGCTCCCAGACAAAGCGATTTCCAGTCTGGTCCTTTACAGAA
The DNA here is from genome assembly GCF_024542745.1 of Macaca thibetana thibetana. Classification (NCBI taxonomy): domain Eukaryota; kingdom Metazoa; phylum Chordata; class Mammalia; order Primates; family Cercopithecidae; genus Macaca; species Macaca thibetana. The sequence goes on from NC_065595.1 coordinate 1,346,478, forward strand.
GATGCTAGCTGTTCCCCATCAGAGATAAGTACAAGATTTCTGTTCTACAATGTTCTGCTTGTAACAGTTCACAATTTTAATAAACATTTGGTTTTTCTTAATGATGTGAGTGGACATTTCCGAGTAGACCTACATCGTACTTTAAAATCTATAATCTTTCGTAAATTCTAATGCCAGGAAACTCTATTCTGTAATGCTTCTAAACATGCCACAGGCTATGAAGTGATGAACTTAGAAAATACACATGGCAAAAGCGTGTTAATCACACACTGCACCATTCTCAGTATAGGTGAAGGCAATTTCTTTGTCGGAACTTTGAAGTATGTTTTGATGTGCTGTCACAGGCCTATAGATATAAACTTTGCAAAATATTTGTGAATACATGAAGTTTTTAACCACTCTTACTGCTAATGTTAAATGAGGCAATGATACACTTCTACTGTACATGACTGTAAATATGTAAATATGGCCAATTATGAAATCACCCCCAATTAATATGCAAAGAGCATCTTAAAATCATGCAGTTGATTCTCACGAATTGAAGCTTTGCTTTATATGCACATAATAAAAATAAAATACTAATAGAAGCCACGTGTCTATATGTGTTTTATGCACACACACATACACATGTGTACACACATGCACACATGTGTACACACATACACACACATGTACACACGTGTACACAGATAGATGTCTGTGTACATACATACATATTTGTATCTGTGTGTGCATACATATATGTATACACATGTGTCTATGTACACGTGTGCACATATGTGCAAGCATGTGTGTGCATAGGTGTGTGCATGTGTACACATGTGTGTATATGCATGTGGCATACAATGTGAGTGTACGCACAAGTGCATATATTTGTGTGTGCAAGCATACACATGCATGCATACATAAGCACACATGTGTACATGTCTACCTGTCTACACATGCGTGCACATATACATGTGTGTACACATATACGTGTGTATACATATATATGTGTGTGTACCTTTATGTATAACATTTTTAATCCACACCACAGAATTTCCAGTTAGAGAGCATTTCCATTTCATGGCTGAAGAAACTGAGGTTTACAGAAATTCAGGATATGAAGTTCAAGGTTTCAGGGGCAGGTGAAGTTCAGGGCTCAGATTTCTGGATGTGAACACCTGCTTTTATCAACTACCCTGGCTGCTGCCTCTCTCAGATGATTTTATGGGGTTTTTTTAATAGTTTTTTTTTTTTTGCAAATGTGAAACAGCTGACGAGAAATGCTTTTTAGTCTTTGTGATGGAACGAGGATTCCCTTCAGGCTTCCAACAGACTGTCGGTGTGACTTCCAATATTATCTGGATATCATTCAATATCAGAGCTCATGCTGATCGATCAGAGATGATCATCTTCAAGGACAAGGCTTCCAAAAGAGTCTGATGAGTGATAACTGTGCCTGGGGACAGAAGGGGTCTGCTTAGCACTGAGCGGAGGGGAGTCCTGTGGAGATTTTAGGAAAGGGGTTTGCCCGGGGGCATGGGACACAGGGTGTGGCGTGAGGGCCGAGGCTATAGCCTCATGGGAAGAAGGGCTTCAGGTCACCGTTGCTCAGAATGTAGGTGCTGGTCTCTGTAACAAATTAGAGACAGGCCACGCTGGTTTGGAAAGCCTGAGCTCCCAATCCTATGGGCACGTTTGTACTCAGGTGCCTGTCGCTAACCAGCTGGGGATTGTGTCCAGGAATTTAGCTGATTTCTGAACCTCATAAAAGGCTCTTCTTGTTTTTATATTTGGGGGTTGTCCCCCTCCCCCATATTCCTCTCCATTTTCTTCAGCCCTGGCCCTGCTATGGTCCGTTGTGTGGCCCTGGGCATTTCTCAACTACCTGCGTGTTCATTCGGCGTCTGGGTGCGCTGATGACCATGAGATCCTGGATTACTCTGGATTATTCTCTAGCTACGTCTAGTGTCCTGTATGAATGCGTAGCTCCTCGCAGATGCAGTTTGCGCTTCCTCTGCCTGCGTGACAGCAGCCCCACTCACCTCTGGGGCCGTGGACGGACCTGGATCACACACGACCGCGTTGCCTCTCCCAGCTTTACTCCTCGCTGTGTGCTGTGCTATGTGATGCCTCCTCTGCCCCTTTTCCCACAGCCTTTCGCGTTTTATTTCATATTAGTGTGCTGCATGTATCTTTGCTAGTTGCCTTAAATCTTTTTTTGGGTGGGAGAAGAGTGATGCATAAATAAATACATACACACTACGGGATTTGCAGTCATCAAGCTGTTTAATGTTTTTATCTTTTTATTTATTATTACTCTTAATGAGCTTCTGAATTCATGTCTAGAAGGGGAAAAATCCGCCAAAGAAATCACTCTTTTCAAAAAATTCTACCGATCCACACTGCTTAATACCTAAACCCAATTAGTCACAGAACTTAGAATCTTAACTTTGAATGGAAACTTAGAAGTTTCTAGTCCAAAAGTTATAATCTCACAAATGATGTATGATTGACACAATCAAAAAAAGTGCCTGTATTTTACTTTCTTCTTTAAAAATGTAAAAGAAGGAATGCTGAGACAATGTAACAGGTATAATGTTTTTACATTTTGATCTCAAATTTATTTATTTATTTTTACTTTTGATTTGGTTTCGTTTGGTTTAAATGCTAGAAGCATGACTGATTTAGAAAAATCTTAACGATGTAACTCTGTTAGCCAAGGCTCTCCAGAGAAACGGAACCAATAGGATGTGTATGTATGGAGAGGACAGAGAGAGAGAGAGAAAGAAATAATTTTAAGGGATTGGCTTACACAATTGTGGGGGCGGGCAGGTCTGAAACCTGCAGTGCTGGTGGGCAGGCTGGACACCCGAGGAAGCGCTGGCATTGCATCAAGTCCATAGGCTGTTTGCTGGCAGAGCACCCTCTTCCTGGAGGACCTCGGTCTTTGCTCTTTTTAAGGCCTTCAACTGATGGATGAGGCCCACCACAATCTGAGGTGTGATCTATGTCACTCAAAGTCGATTGGTTTAAATGCCCATCCCATCCAAAAAATGCCTTCAGAGCAACATCTAGAATGACTTTTGAGGGAATCCTGAGGTACCACGGCCTAGCCAAGTTGACATATATGATTCGCCATCACAATGACACAAAGCAGAGAAAGTATAAGACATGTTTTTTAAATGACCAAGTTGCCTTATTCTTTCTTTCTGGCACCTTACCTATGTCTTTAAATATGTTTTAAAATAATTAATCATGGATAAATGATATAAGATGAAATTTCAAAAACTGTTGTAGCTTTAAGATGAATCAGATGAAGGTTACATCAGTCTGAAACGGCAGTGAGGAAAAGTGCTTGTGTCGTGGGAGCTCCAGCCAGCGAGAGGGTGCCGGACTGGCTCTGAGCGCTGCTGTGGCCCCTGCTGTATGGCTCGGAGCAGGGCACTTCTCTGTAAGTCTGTTTCTGTCTGTAAAATTGATATAATGATATCACAGAGAATTCAAATCAATGTTTAATGAAAGTCGAACTGACAGCACCCCAATCTTTCCTTCATTACATTTGTACTATTTCTAAACAAGTCTCAATTATAAAGGTGTATCTTGTCTTAGTTTTTTAATTGCCTTCAATGTTGGGACCTGGTGCCCAGGACCCAGCACAGCGCCGCACGGGTTGCCATCCCTCTCACCTTCCTGGCTCAGCTAAAGCCTTGATCTCCTAGAATCTGTTCGTAACCCACTTCCCTCTGGCCGGGCAGCGCTGGACTCCTCTCTTGACATCCACACTCCACTGACCCAACACAGCCTTCCATGTGCAGTGTTTGAAGCTGAGTGTGACGCCTTACACAATGAGAACGGAGGACTGGAAGTAAAGGATTCCTGGGCCCTAAACAGTGTCTGTGAGCTGGGACCAGGAGTGGGAGAGGCAGAGCTCCGAGGACCCTGACCTAGGAAAGGTGGAGCAAGTCGGTAAAACAGAGGCAGGAGGACAGTTCAAAGGTTGAGAAGGGAAGGAGGGAGCCCCAGGCAGGAGGGGCTTGGGGCTGGAGAGCGTGAGTGTGAGGGGAGAAAATGTGTGTGTAGGTGAGTGCAGGTGTGTGTGTGTGGAGGGGGGGGGTGGGGGACAGAAAACATGAAGGGTAGAGAGCGCGACTGTAAGGACCTGCAGGAGCCTGTGGGTGGTGCATATGAATACACATGTATGAGTATTAGTGTATGGAGGGCAGAAGTGTGTGTGTGTGAGTGTGTGTGTATGTGCAGGCAACAGAAGCTGGGGTGGACAGGCAAGGGCGTCAGGAGGTATTTAAGAAACAGAATTGACAGGCAGTGGCCATTCCTTGGATGGCAGACTGAGGATAAGGATGAAATAAATAATGGTGAAAAGAAATTCTGAGAAAAAATTTACTAAAAGAAAACATAAAAATAGATAAAAGGCAAAATAAGAGTTAACAGCAAATAAGAGATAACGGAACAAAAAACTTAGACGGTACCAGGCAAAAAGATAAAATAAGCCCAGAATAGTGATAAAAAGAAGAAATGCAACCATTTCAACGGCTGGGAAAGATCCAAGGTGGATGTAAAACTAACTTTATGTCCATTTAAATTAATAGAAAATAGTCATAGTGTAACTTGTAAGAAAGGTAAAATGGAGACCGTAAAACAACGAACAGAAAGAAAGTGTGAGTGAAGGTGGCTGGGCCAGGGCCCCGGCAGGGCACCCACGGACTGTCTGGGAGGCCACCAAACCTTCTTCCCAGGTGGGACTTCTCGGCCACGGGGCCGTGCAGAGCCCTTCGGGGAATGAGGAGGTTTCACACTCCCTGGGCCAGGAGTGGGGAGGATGGAGCAGGGAGGTCACAGTGGGCAGCCCATGACGGGCAGCCAGTCTGTCTGCCCGACCTCCACACACAGGGCAGCGTGACGTCTCCCTAGGCAGGTTTCTCAACTGGGTCAGCCCACTGGAGGTCGGCAGCCAGGGAGCTCGGCAGAATAGTCACCTCTTTCGCCGGCAGCCTTTCCTGGTCTCTCCAATTCCTCTGGGTTCTTTCTCAGCCTGGTACTGAAGGGAAAAAAAGAGAAGTGAGTTACATTTCTAAACTCACTGCATTTTACAGATTATCCATAGGACAGTTTGAGAGAAAGAAGGATGAGAAGGATTCCCTGTGCAGGTCTGGAGTGAAGTGTGTGTGCTCTGTCTGGGGACATGAGCCTGTCCGATGCTTTCCTCTCATTCTCACATAAACATTTCACGCCATCCGTCTCTCTGACTGCACCCAGGGCGCGGTGGGCACTGAGGTGCATGGGCGGCGTTGGCTATGCTGGGTGTGTAGGAACCTTAGGGTCACTTCTTCAGGTATCTTCTGCCACATTAGCTTGGCTATTGATTCATAGAGAGATTCCACTTTCCTGGGCAGCTTTATCCTTTGCCAAATTGTGATTAGTTTGGTATTGAACGCATGTCCAGCCACACACAAGGTGTTTATGTAAATTTCAAAAGAGACTAGTCCTTTATAATCTGTTGAGGGCACAAGGCTTGCACACATGTGACACGCTCACACTCAAATACACTCATATATTCACACACACACACCACACACACCAAGCAAGAACACAGAGCAACAGCATGAAGAAGGGCAGGGTTGGATGGACCAGCTTCTTGTTGGGCGGGTGTTCCAGAAGGGGCCAGAGGATACATCAAGGGTTTGAAATCAAAACAGAATCATTTGTGGAGAACAGGAGGACAAGATGGCAGACTCAGGCCCGTCTGCCCTCGGCTTCCAACTGTACTTATGCCAGGAGGTGACCTTAGACAACTCATTAGCCTCTCACATTTATGAAATAGGATGACTGCGATGGCTTCCTCAACCGCTCCTCAGATCAGCCCTTCCTCTCACCAGCTACTCCTCAGTGTTTGCTGTGTGTCTGTTCACGAGTGGGTCTGTGGGGCTCAGAGTTGGGCCTCTGCTGTCCTTTTCTGTATCCCTAACTTCAAGAATGTGCATGGGCTGGACACGGTGGCCCACGCCTGTCATCCCAGCATCTTGGGAGGCTGAGGTGGGAGGATCACTGGAGCCCAGGAATTTGAGACCAGAGTGGGCAGTGTGACAAAACCCCCTCTCTACAAAAAATACAAAAATTAGCCGGGTGTGTTGGCGCACACCTCGGGTCCCAGCTAATCATGAGGCTGAAGTGGGAATCTCGTTTGAGCCTGGGAGATCAAGGCTGCAGTAAGCTGTGATTGCACCACTGCATGCCAGCCTGGGTGACAGAGTGAGACCCTGTCTCAAAAAATAAATAAATAAATAAATAATAAATAAATAAATGAAACAACCAAATACGGCTGCTGCATGACAGGCTCCCGGTAAGTACTGGTTAATGGAATAAGCAGATAGACGGGAGGAAGTATACAAAAACTGGACGTAGCACACGCTCAGTGGATACTCGCAGATTTTGTTGTCGTCTGTGTATGCGATTCCTGAGTTAGGCTATGAAAGACGGGGCTCTAATGAGATCTCCTGAAGTACAAGCTCCACAGACCAGGAAGCCGTTCTGTTCTTGGTGCCTCCTGAGCCTGGCATGGAGCCTGGCCCGTGACGGGCGGGTGCCCAGGAAGTAACTGCCGAGTGAATGAACAGTGTGAGCCTCAAGCTGTCTTCTTGCTCAGCGTGGGACTGGGCAGCACTGGTCCTCTTGCCTCTGGTGGATCGCAGGCCGGTTCTCCCCACGCAGAACTGCCCTGGAATGTGCAGGGGACCAGCAAAGGCCACGGCGGGGAGTGTGCAGATGACGCAGCCTGTCCCAGAGCCGAGCGCACCTCCTTTGGTGCCTGCCTTTGAGAGTGCTGTGCCCCCCACGGGGGCTCCCATCGTCTCTCAGAAAACCGCCCGAGGTGTCTTGAGCAGCCTCTAGGTCCTCAGTGCATTTCCCTGTGTGGTGTCAGGGTGTGGATGGCTCTTCCCTTGTCGCCTCTGACATAAGACTTCGCGATGCTGGTGACCCTTATTTGCACAATAATTTTATGCAGTCACTGCCTGACTTGGTTAAGCAAACTGGGCCTTCAGTAGCCGAGTGGCGTCTCACCTGCTTGAGAGCCCCTGCTTAGCATTCCTGTGCACAGCGGGGGGCTTTTGTAAGGACGCAGTGAGTGGAGACCTCGGAAAACTCGTCCTGCTCTCTAAAACTCGGGACAGCTTTTCTCCAAAGCGCTGAGTGAAAAGACATATTTTTGAAATCACTGCATGCTTAGACTCAAGCTACTATTTCTACAAACTGTCACGTGAGGCTGGAGCTACCTCGTTCTTTTCTTCTTTTGCTTGTTGGAAAATAATTTTTTCCTTGGCTTGCAAACACGAATTATAAAACATCAATTCTTTCCTTTGCTTTTCTCGGAAGAAAAGAATCAGCAAAAGCAGATACCTTGTTAGGAACAGATTATGCATAAAAGGAACGAACAAAGCATTGAGATAAAAAGCCCTTCACCTCATTGAGATGCTTAAGTTAGCCTTTGGGATAAGGGCCTCTTCGGTCATTTCAAATGGGGGCCCATTCTTGGGACTCTCTGTGGGTTAAGAAATAAAACAACGCCCATTGTCCTGGCCCATTGTAACCACACTCGCGTTAACTCGGGCTAATTGAGACTTGTGCTCCTTCACATTTAGAAACTTTGGGCAGGGTATTTGAGTGTGTTGCTGTAGCTTTTAAATGTGCAAACTAGATAGAATTTGCAGGTGGTGGCTTTGCTCTCCTGGAGAGAAAGAGAGCACGCTCAACAGGAAACATGTTCTCAGAAGTTCTGAAGTTCCACAGGTATAAAAGTCAACATAAGTTTTTCAAGATGTTAAACATGGAGTTATCATGCCACCCAGCAATTCCACCCCGAGGTTTCTACCCACAGAAATGAAAACACTTGTACACAAAAAACTTGCACAGGAGGGTTCCCAGCAGCGGTGTTCATAGCAGTCAAAGGTGTCCATGCTGGGTGACTGGAGAAGCAAAGCGTGGTGCAGTCACACAACGGGGTATTATTTGGCTGTGGAAACCAGCAAAGCACTGACAGGGGCTCTGAAGTAGACAAATCTCGAAAACATTTCGTCGGAGGAAATAAGCCGGACACAGAAGACCCCATATTGTATGATTCATTTACATGCGGTGTCCAGAGTAACACATGCACAACCCTGGTCTCTGTCCTTTGCTCTGCCTTGTGGACGCCACACACCGGGGCTGTGGGTTTCTTTTTGAGGGACTTGGGTGCAGAAGAGAAGCTGGAAGGGGCCCGAGGTGCTCCAGCTGTCTCTGCAGAACGCGTCTGAGGCTGCCGTCTGTCCTGAGGTTCAGAACGGCTGCGAAGCCACGGCTGAACCAGGGTGAGCGTGGAGGAACCTTCTGGTTGGTTCTGGGCATCTCACACTCTCCTTGCATCTCTTGTGTGCTCAGCATTTGCTGTCTGCTCACCTTTCAGAAGGGGTGGAATGGAGAAGAGAAGGTCCTGGGTCCAGAAGCTCTGGCAAGTCTCACCAGTGCTTTCTGTGGGAAACTCCACCTCCCAGCCCTCCCTGTTTTCTTTCTCTGCCCTTCCCACCTCTTCTGAGGGAAGAAAAGTGCAGGGAGGGGCCTTCTTTGTGAACTTCTGCTGTTTTCTTCTTTTCCTCATTGCTCCTTTCACTTGCATGTTATCTGTTGACCACACGGTTTTGGGGCGTCTGAGTCTCTGCTTGCTGAGGGCTGGTCTGTCCTGTATTGTGGGGTCTAGGAGGATCTCTCTGTGTCCTGGGAAGGTGCCTCTTTGGTTGAATTTAACTGCTGTCTCTCAGGCTTGAAGAAGGCAGAACTGTCCCTGGAAACGAGTTGAAAGGTGATTTTTAAAAATGCTTACAAGAAGGATGAAGAGATAAAAGCTCATACACTGAAAAGAAGTCACGTGCTTGGTGGAATCTGTTCAGAACCACAGAGCTGCACCCTGCGTTGTATGGACCAGGGGAATGTGTGCTCTGAGACGGACGTCGTCCTGTCCCTCCACCGTCCTCCCCACTCCCCACCTCCTGCCCTGGTTCGGGGATGTCTCCGTGCTCAGTCACAGTCCACTCTGAGCCTGTATAGTTTCTTCCTCAGAAACAAACAATTTAGGCTGACCTAGAGTTTAATGTGTAAAAGAAGAGATGGTCGATGACCAGTGCCCCACTGTAGTAATAAAATGTCTAGACAGCAATTAACACTCATTTCCCCTACGAATGTCACTGCGTCATCAGAAAATCTCGACTGCTTTAAAAGGAAGCAGTCTAGGTATATTTCATCATTAATCAATTTCTAAATCTGATCAGAATTTGCACAGATTGCAGTCGTAGGACCAGACCTGCCCCCACTCCTAGCGCCTCTGGACCCCTTACCTGGGGCCTGGGCGTCCCTCATCGTGGGAAACACCCTGGAGATTTGTTTGGGAATGCTGGCTGTTTGCAGGAGGCACTACTTTTGGTTTCTCCATTTTCTTTCTGTTCAACTGCTAATCCTTTTGTACTTGGAGCTAGAAGCCAAGGCCGGGACCACCTGGCAGGCGGTTTATCAGGATCACCTGTGTGCCGTGTCCTGCTCTGTGCCAGGTGGAGCCTCGGAGCAGCCCGTCTGTGCCAGGCTCCTCCAACAACATAACACACCATTTCCTTTCTGCTCTGGTCTCTTCTAATCACCACCCAAAACTTCCCCAATTGCTTCTCTTCCCAGTTTCCACTTCTCATCCTTTCCTCTCCCCTCCCCGCCCCCTCAAAGCACCTTTGATGACAGTTGCTGCTGGGACTGTGCTCTGCTCACTCCAAAGGGCAGAGAGGAGAATGCTCTCTCTATTTTTTAGCAACCGAGCACTGGCGATCCAGAAATCCTCAGGTTTTTACTAAAGCAGAGACAAGAGAAAAAGAGGAGAAGTCACTAGACTGTGAGGGAAGAGACGCCTTTCACAACACAAATCCAAAGAGAACGTTTATTTTGCTTCATGCTGACTACCAGTGCAACACATCTCTGTTAGAAAAAAAAAGTGTGAGAATGTAAAAAAGTACCAAGAAGGAAGTGAGCATTCAGGGATATGAACCCTTGAGAACCTGGTGCATTGCCTTGAAGCCTGTTTATGTGCGTACATCTGTGTTCATCACGCTTTTGTAACATCGGGAGCGTAGGTACCTGTGTAACCCTCTCAGGCGCTGGAGCACCTCCCATCACTGAGTATTCCTCTGCAGCATGGTTTGTAATGGTTATATGGTGAGGGACCATGCTCCAGATAGTCGAAATGGCTTTCTACACACTTGGGGAGCTCCCAGACTCTTTTCTGTTTAAACCACATAGACCTCCCATTTCCAAGTTGAGGCTGCAATAAAGTAAATAAAAACGCAGTGACACTTTAGAAATGATGACATTGCTGCTGGTTTATGGACAACCCTTGTCTGAAAAGCTCAGCAACTTTATACCGCTCATGGCAGAGGTCACTGTAATACGTTATTGAGCTTGGGACAATTGGATCTGTTTCATAGATGGACAAACTAACCCACAGACTCCTGTGAACAGAAATACAGTTCTCCAAAGGGCTTTGTTCCCTGTCTTTCATTGCAAATATGCACACATTGTGGCAGGAAGCATAACAGCAATGTATGCAATAAATTATATGAAGTGTAATTAATATATATCAAATTATATGAAAAATGTGTGCTTTTGAAAGCTGAAATAATAAATTATTTAAAATGTGATCTTACATGTGAGTGCAAATTTGGTTGTCATTTGGTGACTTAGCTTTCAAATATCTAGCTTTATCCTCACACCTGCTGTACACTTTCAGGAGCATGGTCCTCTCCGACCTTGCTGAAGGGCAGTGCTTGGCCACGTGCTTAGCTCTGGTTCCTGTCTTTGAGGGGGAGGGACGGGAAGCAGTTCCTGTCGCTTTTATTCTCATTGTCACCTATGGGTCCTGCCACGTGCCGATGACTTTTATTTGGGGTGATTTCTTCATAATCCGATGGTGTCTTTCAACATTCCACCACGTGGCAGGGTTGAATGAATCACTTTGGGAGGTAGAGTAAGTGTGAAATATCACAGATCAGTGCTGCCATGGTCATGCAGAGGAGCCCATGAAAGAGAGCTTTTGAGAAAAAGGAGAGAAAAGAATCAGACAGGGATGCGAAAGTGACTCAGACCCCGGGAAGGAGGTTTTGGGGTTTGGTTTCTGCTTTCATTTTTCCAGGACATGGTGGTCACGCGTCTGTGGTGAGCGCCTTGCCGAGAAATCGTTGATGTGGAGAGAGCTAGTGGCCTCCTGTGGAAGTGATGAAAGTTTGCCGGCCACCCTGGCGTGGCTCCCTGGCTCTCAGGACGGCGCGGTGGCCCTGAAGGTTCTTCTGTGTTGTCTCCTGAGTCCGACTCGGCCTCAACCTCAGACCGTTGTTCCCTGCACAGTTTCTTGAGACGTTTACATAGCTGTCCATTATTCCAGCCTCTGCCTTTCAATATTTGCCCCCTACGACCACCGCGCCGTGTATCCATCACTGCCTCCCGGCTTCCGAGCGGCTGCTGTCTTGGAGACGTTCTTGAGCTTGTAAATAAACGCATCAGGCATCAGGGCGCAGACAAGATGGAGCCTGTCCGAGCTGGGAGCCGGCAGCAGAGTTATAATTACAGCAGGGTGGTGCGAGGTGGATTCCTTCCTCCCATAGATTTAATTGTCATCAGCTGCCGAGGACAGGGTGCAGGAGACGAGGAGGGGTGGGTGGGAGCGGGAAGGAGGCCTCGCTTGGGTGGCCTCTGCAGCCCCTCTGATGAGCTCACCAGCCTGTCTCCCACAGGACGGTAGGACAGAGGCACCAGCCCTGGGAAGCCGCTAGGATTTCTGCAGAGGGCCGTTGCCACCTCAGAAAACTGGGAACCCTTCGTGCACATAACGCTCGACACGAAGAAGGACATCGGAGCCAAGTGGGAACCAACACCATTGATTCCTGTAGGCAGGAAGCAATCCTACAGCGTCTGAAGGAAATGTAGTGCTACGAAAGGTGTAAGCTGTAACATGTGGTCTCGGCGGCTCACTCCCGGCTGCACAAACTCGCAGGCGAGTGGGGGCCCTTGTTGCCTCCAGCCAGGCTGACTGCCTTATCGTGACTTTGTTGCAGCTGGCAGTGGGGTGTGTGGGCTCGTCTGTGGCCACGTGCCCAGGGAAGGGAGGCAGCCAGCAGACTGTGCTTCCCGTGAGGGAGACTCGCTGCTGCCAACGTCAGACTCAAACAGTCATGACCCGGCACAGGATCACGGGTGAGAACGGTTAGAATCAGAAAACTAGTGACTATCCTGTAGCCCCAGCTGGACTTGAGTTTCACATGTCTTGCATTTTTATGCTTAACGACAATCGTTTTATTAGTGAGAAGTGGCCTTCTGGAAGTAGAGTAGAATTCGTTTTGCCTCCTGGAGGTGCACATTTTGTGTCTGTGTCACACACCCTGCTCCTCATCTGACTTTCTGAAGTGACAGGTCCAACGTGCTGTTTTCAGGGACAGGACCATTTTCCCACATGCATCAAAAGGCGATAGACCCAACAGTCAGCTCGGGGAGAACACCCTGGTCATCGGGACTCTGTGACTGCAAACGAACCCGCAGAGCTCTGTGTGTCATGCTGTGTATGTCTTGATGGGCACCGAGAACTAAAAGCCACTTTCCTAAACCTAAGATGGGGTTTCCAGCACAGCCTGTCATTCAGCCTCTGATGGGGGCCGTCAAGGAGGGAAAGTGCTGGGGAGTTTCCTGCGTCGGCACTGGTCACTTCAGACACGTGTTTCCTCCAAGAGAATTTGGATGGAGACGTGAAAAATGCCTCTAAGTTCATGCACCCTGACAAAAGTGGGGTTTACCTGCTCACAAGCACATATAGCCACAGATGTTGCCAAGAGCTTCACACCCCACAATCACAGTCCAGTTACAAATGGGCTTGGCTGATGGGAGGTTCTGAGTGAACGCAGTGTAGACAGGCAGGTCTCTTCCAAGCCTTCTGGGAGTGCAGCTTCCTGAACGGGCTGTGCAGGAACTGCAGAGTTAGGTCTGCCTCTGTCGCAGTGGGGCACCCCAGACAGCAGCTTTCCCCTCAAGTGAAAGGGCTGCTCATGGCCCGGGTTTGTTGCTAAGCGTTGCTTTGCCCATGTAGTGCTCACACCTAGCTTTGCTGGCCCTCTGGCTCTAAATTCTACAATTTCACTGCAGTTTCTCAGGGTTCCTGCTGAGCGCAGCAGGTCCTTGCAGTAAGCAAATTTTATATAGACTTCACGGATGCAGGGACAGTCTCCCACTGTTAATTTCATTATCCAAGGACAAATACAAGGGCTCCCCGTAAGGACTTACAGGCTGCCGAACTTCTGCAGCTTGCTGGGATCCAACTTAACACCCGTCCCCGCTTCCAGGCCTTGGGGAGGTGCCTGTGTCCAGGGGGTGCTGGGTAGAGTCTGTGACAGGACAAAGACCTAAAGTAAAACACAGCTCCTGTTCTTAGAAATTAAAAAATCTCGTAAGATTGTCTGGTATCTGATCATCCCCAGCTCTTCAGTCATAGGTGGTCATTACATTCCTACTGAAAAAGCCACAAAAGGGAAGGAATTAGATTCTAGATGCCTTTTACAAAGCACCGTATCATGTTTCAATGAAAAAGAGAAGATTAAGAAAGCTGGGGACTGAAGTAGGAACACGCCCTGGCCGGGGCAGATGGTGTCAGAATATTCGTCTCTGCTCATAAACAGAATGTCTGGCCACAAAGCCTGTGGGCGGGACGGGGCAGGAGTGATGGTGTTCTCAAATCAGAATTGGGTTAAATATTGCAGAAAAAAAAAAGGGTAGGGAAAGCCATGCACGTGTAGCTGAACAGATTATACCCAGTGTCAGGGAGCACCGCGATCCGCACTGCACAGGGCTTTTGCAGACCTGGTGCGGGTGAGAACAAACCGGCATTTCACAAAGTTAAAAAAAATTGCACATCTCAGATTTGGACCCTTGTAACTACTGCTCTGATTGATAAGTCAGTTAAAAAAAAAAAAAAGGGTTGCATTCTTTTTTCCCTTGCAGAGCTCATCGCTGTGGGCGCCGGGACATCTGCCCTTTGTGGGCACGCGGAGGCTTCTCTCTGAAGGACCCACATGGAAGTGGCCCCAGTGCCCTGAATTAGGGATCGGAGGCAATTGGCCCTCGTGGAGCTGGAAGGGAACCCGATCCTGAGGCTGCTGCGCCGCGGCCTGAATGGGCTTTGCTGGGTTTCTGGAACTGCATCAGCCAACAGTAACTGTAGCCCAGGAGCCTCTCTCCCCTGTTTCTCCATTTATCGGGCATCTTCCTTGAGCTCGGCATTTTGTGAGGCTCTTTTAAAACATCCCATTGAATTCTTGTGAAATTTATGACACAGGTGCTTTGTTTGTCAGGGTGTCCAGAGCGGGCAGCGGGGTGAGCCCCCCTCGCTGTACAAACACCAGCACTTCCTGCAGAGGGTCCCCCTCCTCCCCGCCCTGCGGAGGGTCCCCTCCTCCCCGTCCTGCGGAGGGTCCCCTCCTCCCCGTCCTGCAGAGGGTTCCCCTCCTCCCCGCCCTGCAGAGGGTCCCCTCCTCCCCGTCCTGCAGAGGGTCCCCTCCTCCCCGTCCTGCAGAGGGTCCCCTCCTCCCCGTCCTGCAGAGGGTCCCCTCCTCCCCGCCCTGCGGAGGGTCCCCCTCCTCCCCGTCCTGTGGAGGGTCCCCTCCTCCCCATCTGGGCTGGGCTGCTGAAGTGACTGCCAGCCTCCTATGCTCATTAGCTTCTGCGCCCCACTCTACTGGACCTGCCCCCCACCCCCAGGGGCCATCCCCCTGTACTGGACCTGCCCCTCCGCCCCCCAGGGGCCCTCCCTCCTGTACTTGGCCTGCCCCCCTATCCCCTAAAGGCTCATCTTCCCCATACTGGACCTGCCCCCCACCCCCCAGGGGATCATCTTTGTGGAGGGTGATGGAGATGAATTCTGTCCAGGGCAAGCTGACATTGATCCGCACATCGGGGGTGTTCCTGCACCTTTTCTTAAAGGACTGGGGTGACCAGGACCCTCAGAGCCCCTTGCACCAGCTCCTGATGGCCTGCATCTCCCTCGCCAGTCTCCATCCTTGGGGTCCCGGTGTTTCTGCACGAGGTCATCAGCCTCCGGGGTCCCGACCTCTCCTCTCCACAGGGAGTCAGGCTGCTTGTGGCAAGAGGCCTGTGGCTCATAGTCTTCACAGGTGGAAGAGACCTGAGGGCTCATCTCATCTAACCCCGAATTTTCTAGACAACGCTCAGCCTGAGTTTCAGGAGGCAGATCTGGAGTCAGCAGCCCCTTCTGTGAGAACATTGATCTGAGCCCCTCAAGCCTCCCCTCCCCTCTGGATGGGGGTCATTTTGGCCATAGTGGGGGTCCTTGGTGGGCAGCTTCTTGGGAGAGGGTTTGGAAATGTAGGCAAGTTTGGGGGTCTGCAGAGGGGAGGGGACATAAGTGGTGGCCCAGCCTGTCCTGGTGTAGGAGGACGCCCCCTCCACTTGCTCCAGAGTGGACTGTTTCAGACAATGGGGGTCCCACCACACCCCTCAGAGAAGTCCAGACTCCTTCACATTTTGGCTGTAAATCATCTCAGTCCTATTCCATCTGACTTTTGACCTGAAGGACACAAACTGTCAGAGTGGCCAGACCACCATTAGTGGAGGAATTCCCTCCTTTAATTGTAAAACCTAGAACTCACAGACAGTGTGGCTCTGGAAATGGATGGCCCCAGCTCCCAGGGACTCCAACGCTCGCACCTGCTCCTCAGCTGAGCGCAGAGAGCACCCACATTCCACGAAGAGCACAAAAGGCATTCTTCTGTTTTGATCAAGTTTGGGTTTCAATTTAAAGCTGAGCTTTTTGACAGATACTTTGTTATTCAACGATGACACTATAACTTGTGCTGTCTTCACACATACATGGAAATGCACCACACAGGTCACACCAGTGTGGACGCCCACCTCCTGCCACGTATTTTTGTTTTTCCTTCGCCTGCCTTTGGACCATAGAAAATTCCATCTCTTTCAATAAACTTAAATCACGGTAAGTTACCGTTTATGTATTAATCTAGTGCTTGTATTTAGGGTTGCAAAATTAGTTATGGAGAACACACACCCATATTTCTGTATATGTCAGTGTTTGTATAAACTTCTATTGAGCTTAATAATTTTTATTTTTCTCTTGGGATACATCTTCAGGATTTGGTTTATTCTATGGTCTTGATGTCTACTTAAGGGGCATTTATACAACTGAATTCGTCATATGCTATTCCCCTAAAAGCTTTCTCCCTAAAGAAAAACAACTACGATTTATTGAGTGATAATAGGGGTAACTATGTAGTTAATTGTTACAATAACTCTAAAATTGTTATTGTTATAGAACTTTAATTTTATTCCTGCATACAAAATCTAAACCTATGTCTGCTAGGACTGTATCAGTCAGATACAATGTATCATTAGTTGGCAGCACTCATTTAAAAAATTGAGTTAATAACCTGCACGTGGGCTCAGAGAAGCGATCCCTGGTTTCTGTTTCCATGTCACCAACGGGACAACATTCCAGCACAACAGATGGAGAATGGTCAGGCGCAGTGGTGCAGCGGGGGCGTGAAATGAACACCCGCCGCCTGGAGGAGGCTCAGCTCCTGCACACAGTAGGTGCTCAGTGAATGCGCCTGGGTGAATGTGCGAAACTGTTCAGAAGATCAACCACGGCAGCGTCAGGGGTCCCACAGCAGGGAGCCCGGAGCACCCACAGGCCAGGGGTCTTTCAGGGATGCAGTTGGTGTGAGGATGGACGTGGTCTGAGATCAGGGGCATAAAACGTGAGGTCAAAGTGCAAAGTCAGCATCCAATCAGAGAGACAGGGACACATGAAAGAAAGAGGCCAACGTCGAAGCTGTGAACCACGGGAGACACCGTCAGGCTGGTGGGCAGAAGGGCCATGCCCTGTGGCTTCCTTCCTGAGATAAATGATCAACAGTGTGGCTTCCAGAAGGACGGGCCACATTGGTAAAACTCCTTCTCGCGGGGAGCGTCCCCTGTTCCTGCAGACGCTGAAGGTCTGGGACCACTCCCTCCCTTGGCTTGTAAACGGGAGATTTTGGAGACAGAAGTAGGGCAGCTATTCCCTTATGAGCAGAGCAGTTTACTGAATGTATTTTGACAGCAGCCTTTTGGGTTCAAATGCTAGCTCTGCCACTAGACACATGACCTCTGGGAAAGTCACTGGCTGGGTGCATGCCTCAGTTTCTCCCTGTGTAGTCAGAACAGCTGTACCTGCTGTGTGCAGCGGCTGTGAGGACAGACTGAGAGGACATCCGGAAAGAGCCTGGGCTGAGACCCAGCAGGCGAGGGGGTCACTGCCTGCTGCTGTCTGGTTCCGAAGGTGCGTCCATGGCAGCCGCCCGTGGTCATGGTGTGGATGAGGAGCGGAGTCGTCTTTTGCTCCTTTGAAGGGGGAATGTGGGTTTCAGGAAAACATCAGCTCAGAGTCATTTCCGTGTCTGCATCTGCTTCATACACACACATCTCCAAATACTTACAATGATTGAAAAAACCGTTGAATAAATGCTTGGGAATTTCATCTTGGACATGACTTGGTCTCTGAAAAGAGTCTGGGGGTCTTTCCAAATTTTGGGGTGAGGCTGGGTGAGATGACCAAGGGGAAATTTGAGTAGCCAGAGCTCTTTATCTGTGTTTGAGGAAAACTGTCAAATGCCTTCTGGTCCCCTCAGGAGATCCAGGGTTAGTTCTTCCTCTCTGGTAGTTCAATTTCGAAGTCACTTGGAACTCGTGTTTAGAAGTGCCTCGAGGCATTATTTTTACGGAATTAATTTTTCCTGCTGTCCGTGAGTGTCCGAGCATCGGAGGGTGGGAGCTGCCTGGGATGGCTCCTGCGGCCCCTACCCTGGTCTCTTCCCCTCCCTGTTCTTGTCCTTCCATTCGCAGAACCTTCTAGATTCATGGGGCTTTCAGCCTCTTCCTTCCTCTCTGTTTAGCTAGAACAGAAGCATATTCGGAAGCACTAGGCAGCTGTCACAAAGCAGAAAGCCATCTTTCCCCACAATATCCCACCGACAGAGCTGCACTGTGTGTTACTGTCAGTCCAGGAAACTAATAGAACCTTTACAGTGATAGACTGCATTCAAAATTCTTTTTTTTACATACACTGCGGCAACATGCAACTCTGTTTCCAAGCAATGTGGGGGGATCTCTGTCCCTTTTAGAGAAAACGCAAGTAGGAAATAAAACTTGCCTGCAAGACTTACCAGACTTAGCGTTGAAAAAATAACACTTCCAGGCTATAGACTGATGGGAGGTAGCGACTCTTTTAAATTCTCTGTATTGAGAAAGGCAAGAATTGTGAGTGAAAAAAAGTGCATATTTTCAAGTTCTGAAATAGGGTGAAACACCAGTCTGCCAAGTGGTGCTCGGAGCTTGGGTGTGCCTATCTGTAAAGAAGAAGGCAAATATGTTCCGATGTTGAAGATGAAGCAAACGTCCTAGAGGGCACCGGGTGGCTGTGGGTCACGGGCATGGTGTGATTGTTATTATTGTGATGACACAGGTGCCCACATACAATTTCCCGGTGCGGCGTTCCTGTCTAAGCCCTCTCTGGCAGCCGGAAGCCCGGAAAGGCTGGACGTTCAAGTCTTTGCTGCTGGCTGGGGCAGGAGGGCAAGAGGAGGGAGCGGCCGTGACCGTTTTCCTGGGAGCGGGTGGCTCTGGGCTCTCCAGTTCCTGCTGTGTTTGGGAGGTAACATTTAAATGTATTTACATTCTATTCTTAATCAAGGATGTTCATCAAACCCATTTGGGTAACTTGATATTAAAAGGACAGAGTGATCTTTATGGGAATCATGCTCTGCAGAAAGACCAAGTCAAGATTGTGGCGTGATTAGGTGGAAAACACTAACAAACCCTCCGAGCGGCCAAGCCTCAGGATGCGGGGGAAGGAGTAACAGGGCTGCCCTGAGTGCCCGAGTGCTCACTGAAGCCTCGACTCACTCTCGAGCCATGCCCAGCCAGGCCACCCGTGAGCCGTGAGCCCATCAGGAAAACAGCTGCCTCCAGAGAACCGGGCTGCTGCTTACGTGAACGATCTGGAGAGAGGCACCGTCAATCACAGCAACGGGGCTTCAGTGTTTGCCGGGCAAGGGGAGGGTCCCGCGAGCGCCCTTTGAAGTGTCTTTTACTGAAGGTAAACATCTGAAGAACGTAAAAGCAGCTCTTCTTTCCAATGAGTCACTTTGTTGGGGCGGATGGGAGGGTAGGGGGCCTGGTGAAAGGAAAAGCAATAAAGGAATCCTTATGACGGCAATTTGCATGTTCACTGCTCTTTGATATGTTAACTAGATTTTTAAAAATGGAATTCTTTGTCTCCTACGGGTCCTGGGCTGTGATGGCCATGGTGAGTCCTAGAGGGGACTCCTCTTCCGATGGACAACCTCCGTGAGTCTGTGACTTGGTCGTAAGCGATTTGAGTGAACAGCTGCTCCTACGGGAGGCAGGCTCCTCACCGCACCAGTGCAGTAATTGATGGGGGTGGGGGTGGGCGTGGGGACGAGAATGAGCTGATCAAATGCTGGATCAGTGGGTGGTGAGCTCTCAGCTTTCACAAGCCTCTGTGAACCTTGGATTTTTTTTTTTTTTAAATAGAACTTTTCGATTCTGAAAGGTAGCAATGCTGTAAAGTACTAGGCTTTTGTGTCATGGATATCATCTGAAGACCAAACAGCTCTGGATTTACGAATTTAGCACTTTTTCCTCGCAAGGATCCATCGTGTTAAAATATCCGACTGGCATGTGGGACCCAGTAATTTACGTTACTGGAACGCGGTGTGTGACAGAAACCAACGGCAGGCTGCACAGATCGGAGAAAAGTCTTCCGGAGCTCGTTGAGTTGAGTGGGGAGGACAGTTTTCTGCAACTGTGTCTGGCTGCTAGAACTCGAGCCACGCCACACCTTTGACTTTGAAACATCATTAGCTTCCCAATGGCAGATGAAATGAGGCCAATTTTCCAGGCTTGGTGGCTCACACCTGTAATCCCAGCACTTTGGGAGGCCGAGGCGGGCGGATCACGAGGTCAGGAGATCGAGACCATCCTGGCTAACACGGTGAAACTCCGTCTCTACTAAAAATACAAAAATGAGCCGGGCGCGGTGGTGGGACACCAACCCAACCTGCTTGGAAAGGGGCAAACACAGCTGGGCACGGTGGCGGCGCCTGTAGTCCCAGTTACTTGGGAGGCTGAGGCAGGAGAATGGCGTGAACCCGGGAGGCAGAGCTTTCAGTGAGCCGAGATCACGCCGCTGCACTCCAGCCTGGGCAGCAGAGAGAGACTCCGTCTCCAAAAAAAAAAAAAAAAAAAAAAAAAAAAAAAATTGGGGCCGATTTTCAAATTGTGCCCTCAGAGTTGGTATTCATCTCCCTTGCAGGCAATAGGAGCCAGGCCTTTGAGTAAACAGCCACCACCAGGCAAGTGGAATCGCGAAGAGACCTGCAGGTGTGTGAGAGAACAGGGCAGTGACAGGTATGGTTCCAGGAGGCAGCGCTGGATGGAAGGAAGGTGGGTGTAGAGCCACGGCCATGCTGGCCCAGGGGTCAGGAGGAAAACCTTGCTTTTGTCACATCGCATTTCCAGTCCTGTGCTCGGTGTGGCTGTGAGCCTTGTAATAATAATAATAATAATAATAATAATAATAACGATTGTAAGAATGGCCCCAGCATTAGTAGCCCAATGCTGGCTGAGCGCTGGTCACGTCCAGGCCCGCACCAGACCCCTCGCCTGCACTCCCTGACCGCCCCCAGACCCAGGAGGTGGGCGCTGTGCCAGTCACCAGCGCTGTGTAAAGGGCCTTGTTCACAGCACCTGTGGTGTAAACATAAGGCCCCAGCAGGATTTGTCATTCGTGGTACATCCCAGATGGCTTGTGTTTTAGGCACTCACCCCACTGGATTTGAGCCAAACAGATTTGAAAACTGCGTTAGTTCCTGCAAGCACCTAGGGATGTTACTCAGTCCACACAGCTCACAGCCCAGGAGAGGGACGCCCTCTGTGATGGACACACTACTGAGTCCATGTCACTCACAGCCCAGGAACCAAGCACATCGGAGTGCACTGCGTGGGTTCGATGATGGCATTCTTTCAGGAAGCCTTCACTTTCTCACACACCGTGAGTGTGGTGGGTGCAGGACGCATACCTGCTGTGGGTAGGACGGGTTTTCTGTGGGTTGCCGTCTGGTGCGTGGAGGCCTTGGCAGCCTGGACTGTGTCCTGTTCCCTTCGTCCATTCTTGCAGCCCCCTGCCTGCCCCTTGGGATCTCCATGGCCCGTTTGTTGCCACCTGGCCTGACACCTTGGCTGTGGCAGTGCTCGTGTCTGTCCTGCTCACGGGGCATCACCTGTCACAGAACAGACCCTCGTGGGAGCGGATTCACATGAACCACGGACCCGTGGACGGTGAGCGAGGCAGCCGGTGCAGGGTCCTGGGAGGCAGTACAGCCTGGCGGCGTCTGCTGGGCACCAGGGCAGGACAGAGGGGAGGCATGTGCCCTCCGAGAGGACTGGAGGGCCCCTAGGTCTGGCTGGAGACAGAGCCTGTGGTTGACGTTTGGGGCAAGGTTGGCAAGTGTGGGAGCCCGTGTCCCCGAGGCAGCGCCCGGTCTTTCTTCCAGCCGTCCAACAGCCAGCAAGGCCTTCTCCATCCCCTGGGGCTTCCCCTCCCACTTCCCGGCAGCAGAGGGGTCGCAGGCCCTGCAGGTCGGGTCAGGGCCCCAGAGCTTGTGTGGTGTCCAGGGCACTTGACCTGCGCCAGGGGAGCTGGGTGTAAATCACGTTTAAACAAGCGGCGCTTTGGATTCTCTATTTACTCAGGAAGCTCAGACTTTTTTTTTTTTTTTTTTTTTTTTTTTAAGAACTTAGAGACAAATACTGTTTTGGGGAATAGAATCATCTTGCAGTGCACACTGTTATTCCTGTGTTTATCGTTTTCTTACTTAGGCTTTCCATGCAACAGTGTTTTCTTTCCCCTTCTCATGTCTGAGTCATATTTCAGAAGAAGGTATGTGGCAAATATCTTAAGTTCAGGATCCACATATTTCATCAGGCAATTGCTCATTGCTGTTAGATTTTAAGGTTTTGAATAATGTAACCTGTCTCCGTCCCTCCCTTTCTTCCTTCCTTCTATTCTTCCTTCCTTTCTTTTTCACTTTTTTTTTCTTTTTAAATCTTATTCTGAACTTAATCCTTTAAATATCTAGTGCAGTCCTTTAAATATCCACGTAGAAATGTCATACTGTTGAATTAACGACTAACCTGGGTCATAAACAGGCCTCCTTGTTTCCCAGCCAGCTGGCCGTGTGTCCCCACAGATCAACCAAATTACCTGGTTAATCTGTGCCCTAATGCCTTCCATAAACATGTGCTGAGTGCCCACTGTGTGTCAGGCACAGCCCTGCCCTTGGAAACACAGGAACAAGTGGGATCCAGTCCCTGTTCCCAAAGGACTGATGGTCTAAAAGAGAGGGAGAAGCGGAAAGTGGTGGTAAACTGGGGCACGTGTGACAATAAAGATATTTGTTTGGTGGAGCGAAAGGACGGAGTGACCCTTTCCTGGGGTGTGGGGGGCCCAGAGAAGGAGAGGTTCTGCGCTGTCCTGAGTGGCGCATTCTGGTGGGTTTCAGGACCGAAAGCAAGAGTGCCGGTCTCAGTAACTGCGCAGGCACTGTGCCCGCAGGGAGGAGGTGGGAGAAGGGGAGCCAGGAGGGAGCAGGCTGTGCCCACAGGCACCAGGAGCCCACAGCCCACCCTGCTCTACATGCAGGACCCAGCTCCCTCGCCGTGTGGGGCCTCTGTGCAGGGAGATTCCTCTCTTCCTCCTGAAATTGGCCCAATGTTCTGAGCAGCTCACTGAAACACATGACTAAACACTACTTTAAAATGACCTTGTTTATAATTTTCCTTTTGACAGTTGGACAGATTTCTGCTTATTTGCATGGAGGTGGTGAGAGGCGCACAGGTTGCTGTATCTGTGAACATTCTCTTTCTGCCATTAGTGGGCTTTGATTAGAGGAGCTGTGCTGCCTTCAGCCTAGAATCCCACCCTGCTGTGTGAATGGCTTCTGAGCCAACTGCCGCTCTGTGCCCAGGAACTCCAATCTTATCCCCCTCGAAGATCCCCAGAGTGGGAAGGGGTGCAGGGCTCAGGTGCGTCTGCTGGCATGGCTCCAGCCTTGTCCTCTTCCTCTGTAAGGTGAGGTGGGTGGGCAGGTGGTCCCCAAGGGTTGCATCCAGCCGTAAGGATCTAGGATCATAGCAGGCTTTGCTATGCTTCCTTCAATGCAAATCTTTGGCAAATTCTTTTATTCTGGGGTCCCCGACCCCCTGGGCCATGGATGACTGAACTGGTCCATGGCCTGCTAGGAACGCGGCGGCCCAGCTGGAGGTGAGTGGCGGGTGAGCGAGCGAAGCTTCCTCTGTATTTATACCGCCACCCGTCACTCACATGACCACCTGAGCCCCTCCTCCTGTCAGATCAGTGGTGGTATTAGAATCTCACAGGAGTGCGAACTCTATTGTGAACTGCACATGGGAGGGATCCAGGCTGCACTTTCCTCATGAGAATCTAATGCCTGACGATCTGTCACTGTCTCCCATCACCCCCAGATGGGACCGTCCAGGTGCAGGGAAACAAGCTCAGGGCTCCCACTGAGTCTATATTACGGTGAGTTGTAGAATTATTTTATTATATGTTACAGTGTAATAATAATAGAAAGAAAGCACATAATACATGTAATGAGCTTGAATCATCCTGAAACCACCCCCACTGCTCCCCATCCATGGAAACCCAGTCTCCATGAAACTGGTCCCTGGTGCCAAAAAGGTTGGGACGACTGTTTTTATGAATGAAATTCTGGAACAGTTCTCAGGTTGAAGAATGTATGTACCTGTCAGGATAACACTTCATAAGTAAAGCTTAACGCTGACTTAAGCCCCCAGATAACTACTGTGACGCTCTTTCCCTTTACCCAAGAGACGGCGTGTGTCACAAAACCCGACGGCTCAAACCGTTAGTGAGGCACGACTCCATCAGGACCCTGCCAGGGACTGGATCGCGGTCACCAAGCCGTTGGGGGCTCGGGGATTCTGCTCCTGGATGGCTGCAGTTTCTCAGGCTTCCCGTAACACGTGCTGCTGTGTTCTGGACTCCAAGGTGCTGTCCAGGTACAGGGCGTTGTTTCAGAAGCAGTTCTAGGCAGCAATAAAAAGTGACGGAAAAAGTGGTACAGGCAATTCTGAGGTGGTGCCGTCTTGATCCACTCACATGCCCTTTAAAGTTAAGATTATACATAAAATGTTTCTTTTTTTTTTTTTTGGAGACGGAGTCTCTCTCTGTCGCCCAGGCTGGAGTGCAGTGGCCTGATCTCAGCTCACTGCAAGCTCCGCCTCCCGGGTTTACGCCATTCTCCTGCCTCAGCCTCCCGAGTAGCTGGGACTACAGGCGCCCGCCACCTCGCCCGGCTAATTTTTTTGTATTTTTAGTAGAGACGGGGTTTCATTGTGTTAGCCAGGATGGTCTCGATCTCCTGACCTCGTGATCCGCCCGTCTCGGCCTCCCAAAGTGCTGGGATTACAGGCTTGAGCCACCGCGCCTGGCCACATAAAATGTTTCTTAATAGAAGTCCCATTTTTCAGGATAATTTTTTCTTTTTCTTGAGACAGGGTCTTGCTGTCATCCAGGCTGGAGTGCAGTGGCACAGTCACGGCTCACTGCAGCCATGACCTCCTGGACACAAGCCATCCTCCCATCTCAGCCTCCCAAGCAGCTGGGACTACAGGTCTGCGCCACCAGGCCTGGCTAATTTTTGTATTTTTTGTAGAGGCAAAGTCTTGCTATGTTGCCCAGGCTGGTCTTGAACTCCTGGGCTCAAATGAGCCTCCTGCCTTGGCCTCCCAAAGTGCTGGGATTGCAGGTAGGAGCCACCACATCAGGCCAGGACAATTTTTGAAAGCATCTGACTCAACTCTGGCCAAAAAGTGAGTGAATGTGCACACATGTGTGTGCATGCATGTGGTGCCTGGGCCTGTGTATGTGTGAATGTGCATGTATGTGTGCACGCGTGTGCATGTATGTGGCGTATGTATGAATGGGCACATGTGTGCATGCATGTGGCGTGCGTGTATGATGTGCACGTATGTGTGCACATGTGTGTGCACACGCATGTGGCATGTGCATGTGCGCTACTGGGTTGGGTTGATTTAGCTGCATATTATCTACCTTTGTGTTGTTAGTTATTAAGAAAATAATTCTATCTCAGAAGAGCTTCACAGAAAGTCACATTGACAAGCTGATGAATATTAATTCATAATTTATAATTACCTTATAAATAGCACCACTGCCATCACAAGAAGGGGTACACTACGCATCCTTGTGATTTGTGTGATATTCTGGGTCCTGGGAGATTGGGTATGGCTCAGGATCTCAGGTGCAGTGTGGGGTCCTCTGAGAGGCACCTTGGGCTGTCTCAGCTCCTGTTTGTGAAGTGGTGTGAGAGCCTTAAAAGCGAGTTTCTGCTGACGCGACAGTGATGGCCATCACGATTGCCGTCTGCCGTAGTTACTCTCGGGGAGTTTGTCCTTCCGTAATGACCACTTCTTCATGCCCACATTCTCATACTGGGAATAGCTGAGGACACCTGAAGCTAAGTAAGACTAAGCACTACAAATCCTGTTGGTAGCGAGCTCTTTGGGGTGGATAATTCCAAAGACTCTTGTCTCCGAATAGCCTTTCCATTGGAGTCTGCAGACTTGAGTGGTAGACAATGGATAATTTATTTTTATTTTTTAGTTCAAATCTTCACAGCACCAAATAGCCATCAGATGGCTCTCTGTGGAAGACAGGATTAAAATGCAGGTCCTTGTTCAAGCAAGAGGAATAATCTCATTTAAATGGTTAAAGAATAAGCACAGCACGAACGCTGTTTCATCATTGTTAAGCCCAGCTTCGTCCTCATTACTGAAGAGAAGACACCTTAATTTTTGCCGTGTGAAACCAAAGAATCAAGTGGTTGGTCAAATGAAGAAGAGGCCATCCATCCATCTATCCATCCATCTGTGCAACTGCCGGGGACTGAAGCAGTGCGTTTGGGTACTGGTTACCAAAAACAAACTTAATTGCCAATTATGGGATCACGGACACTGAAAACCCTGGCGTCGGGAAGTTCACTGAGAAACACTCACCTCGGGCGCTTCAGTGAATGAAACACTCACGTCGGGCGCTTCAGTGAATGAAACACTCACCTTGGGTGTTTTAGTGAATTTAAGGACTATAATAAAACTGAGGCAAAGGACAAATATTCTTTTGCGCATATGTGAAATCTCTTTCTAAGTAGTCTAAGGAATTAGGGTGAGTTGCAGGTGTGTGTGTGTGTGTGTATCATTACGAGGGCAGTTAGGACCACTCTAAAAGCTTTGCAGGGCGTTTTTCCTGGTCTTTTTTGGTGACTTGTTAGGAAGGAGCCCTGGTGGAGGCTCAGAGCTGGCCATTCCGCCCCCAGCTCAACCCATGCTTTCCTTGCTTGTCTCTACAGAGGAATTCATCCATGCTCTGAGCCACAGGCCTTCCATGTAAAGAAGGCCACACGTGTGCATAACACAGACACGTATGTCTTTATGCATCTGTGTAAAATTCACACTACCAGCAATTATTATGGGGGTAATTTTGCTCTACGAAGTTGTAGCCAACACCGAAATAGTGAATCTGGAGCCATTGCTCCTAGGGGAAATACAAGGTCAGGTTCCTGAGAGCAACAGTTTCATCAGCCATTCAATACATAATTTTGTTTAATGTGTGTTTTTGTTTGAAGATGCTTTATTTAGTATTTATTGTTGATTCATTAGCATTGAACTCGGGGCCAGCAGCGCTATAGCTTGTGCTGAACAAAGCTTCTCTACACGTGTGTTTTCTCTACACCAGGCAGTGCCCCAGCACTGCACTCGGGAGGTTTTAAACAGCGAAGTCTGCAACGGCACTAAACAGATGGGAAAAGGACACTTGTTTGGAGTCTGACAGCTAAGAGAAGGCCATGTGTCACCTGCGTGGCCTCAGCTGGGAGCGAGAGCGTTGGTGACTCATTTTCTGCTGCTCTGTGCGTGTCCTCCACCGACTGCAAAAGCGCCACAAGTATTGATTTTGGGGTTACAGATAAATTTTAGAGACTAGGCACATTTGCAAATAAAGGATCCGCAGATAATGAGAATTGACCATATCTGATTATATGTAGGAAGCTCCTGAAAGGTAGGTGAGGTCAGATATTATTTCTGTATGTAGGGAAACACTAAGTGCATATCTTGGCAAAGGCCAGTGGGAAGTAAGCTCACACAGTATAAAAGGCGTCTCACATTCTGAGAGTTGGCAACATTGAGGATTTTGCTTCTGAACACTGCAGTTCTCATCTTTCCCCATCTTTGCAAAGCCGCTTCCAGCCTCTGCATTGGGGTTGTCATGTGACCCATACAAGGAGAAATACTTACTTCTGATCTAAGTGCATCTCCCGGACATTTACCAATGTTCTTTTCCACAGCACTGACTCAGTTAAAAAACAGAGCCTGCCCGGATCCTTCTCAATTCTGCATTTCCTCAAGGTGGCACGTCTGGTGTGGTTGTCAACTAATATTTTATAGCTAAGGAATAAGAAAGAAAATACATAACTATGAATATCTGTGGGTTCTACTGAGCTCCCGTGACTGTTTGGATGTGAGTCTGAAGCAGGTGCACAGAACAGCGACTCACACCCCTGCCAGTGACATGGTGGATTTTTCTGTTGGTTGTTACTGCTTTTTATTATTGGCGTTAGCATTACTCTCCAAGACAATGAATATGCACCAGGAAGAATGTCCTGGCCTCACTGGCAGAGCATTAGTTTTGAGAATCCAGTTCTGCAGCATTGAGTGGAACCATTTCCATTTTACCCACATTCCATCAAAGGTTTGTCTTTTGCATCCCTGAGCAATTGCATAACTCTAATATTGACCTTAACTGAAGTCCTTTGTTTTCACCCTAACAGCCCGAAGCATTAAAAATGCGTGTTTACTTAATTTGTCCTGGCATGCAGTGTAATTACAAGCAGTTTGTTTTCTCTGTTGTAAAATATGGTCTGGAGAAGGAATAAAGTAATGTGGAAAATTAACATTGTGATGTACTGTATAGTGGAATAACACTAAAAACACTTAGCAGTGTTAGTACTGGAGGTGCTATTTGTGTTGTGTGCAAGAGCTATAAAGAATTAAATGCCTCCTTCTAAACTATATTTGCATGATTTTCAACTGCAGTGAAATTAATCTGGTCTGCCCGTAAGAATAAGCAACACAACAACAACAAAATCAAAGACCCACAGCGTTGACTGGTGCTCTCGTACTCTGAAGTTATGCTTCTGTGTTTGTGCGACCCCACATTGGTTTAATGGGATTAATTGCAGGACAGCAATTCTTGGTGGAGTCCCAGAGGCGGCTGAGGGGCTTGTGCGTCTGTGCTTGGGTCCCTGGGACTCCAGCAGGGGTGTCCTTTGGGCCAGTTTGAACAGGGTTTGTCCAGTTGGAAAGGCAGTTGGCAGGGCCAAGCTTTGCCTCTTCTGGTTGTCCTGTTGCCCTCGTCCCTGCTGGCTGGAAAGGTCTTGCCTTCTTGGCAGAGTTACTGCTTCTCTGTCTTGTTCTTGCTGCAAAACGTTTTGTGATGCGCTGTATGAAGGATACTGTGTAAATAATACATCGCACTGTATCGTTTCTCCAACTTCAAGTGATCACAGAAAGAAACATAATAAGCCTCTTAAAATAAAGCGAACCAACTCCCCCGTTCGCCTGTGGGGCACGCCCGGACATTATCCACGCGCCTGAGGGTCTGCACACGTGCGGAAAGCAGCACTTTAGTAGTGAGGCAACACTTCCGTTACACACTTCCTCCCAAGCTCCATTTGTTAGTTTTAAACAACCCGAGGGATCCGGGTGGCTGAGTGCCACTTCTTCCTCGACATTTGCTTTTCAGCGGTTGACCTGCCTGAAAGTGGCCTTATTCAGGGAGGGTGGCTTTTAACATGGGCTGCTTTAAGCCTGGGCTTCGGGGGCATCTGAGGCCTTCTGGACCTGCATTTGCTGTGAAATGACAGTGGAGGAGGCTCCTGAGTCCATCACATGCCCGCACTTCTCTTGTGCAGAGGGTGGACCTCGCAGGTCCCCACAGGGAGACCCCATCCCCGAGAAAAAAGGCCGGCTCTGTGCCCTGAAAGAGCATACCCGCTTTCCTGTCTCCTCCAGTAGCGGCCACAGGACACGGCTTTATCTGACTTTATTAATGTCCACGGCTAATGGAATCTCACAGCTTGTTTACTTCACTTTAAGAAGCACTGATATCTCCCTTACTATAATTTACCCCACATTAACTTAAGCATGATGGGGTCTGTGTTTTGGATGCACATGTGTAACTCTCATTAAAGCTAATTGGAGCTGTGTGCACGTGTGGAAAACGCAGGGTCCTCCTGCCTCCCACAGCAGAGAGGCCGGCCTGGGAGTTGCGGGCTTGCCAGGTTCTCCTTCAGGAGGTTCCTGCTCTGCTTTTGAATAGGACGGGGGCCACCACTGAGTCTTGAAACTATGTCAAGGGTAATGGCAAAAAAAAAAAAAAACAAAAACAAACAAAAAAAAACCCTGTAGTGACACAGTGTGGAGTCACAGAATTGGCAGAGCCATGGTTTTATGCTTTGCTCATTGATAATTATGAAAATCTTTTGGAGAGGAGAAAAATATTTTCTGAAAAATTTCAACAGACGTCTTATCTTCACATAATTAATATACCACAGGAATAAAATCCCAGTGTAAAACATAAACGTGTTTTTTGTTTTTTGTTTTTTTTTTTGCCTTCCGTGTAATTTACAATTGTGCATCTATCACATAATAAATGACAAGCAATGTTCGTAAAAGAACCCAGAGGCCTTGTGTGGCCCAGGTGGGAATTGGTAGCCTATAAAATATTGAGGACGGCTTTCAGGTTAGTAGCAATGTGAAAATGCACGTAATCGAAGCAGGCACCATTAGTTAAGTTTCATATCCTATTCATATAAATATTTCAGGCTTCTCTCTTTTGCCATCCTATGACATTAGACACCTACAGAGTAGCAGCATCTCTTTAAAATCCTGGATAAACTATGACACACGCCTCCATGGAAATGATTTTCCCTTTAGTGATGGACTCACAGGCATTTTACTTTTAAAAAGTATTATTTCCATCATTTCCTGGCCAGTCACAGTGGCTCACACCTGTAACTGCAGCACTTTGGGAGGCCGAGGTGGGAAGACGGCTTGAGCTCAGGAGTTTGAGATCACCTTGGGCAACACGGTGAAACATGTCTCTACAAAAAGTGTAAAAATTCTCCAGTCATGGTGATGCGCCCTTGTGGTCCCAGTCACTTGGGGAGGCTGAGGCACGAGGATGGCTTGAGCCCAAAAGGTGGAAGCTCTAGTGAGCCAAGATCACACCACTGCACTCCAGCCACTGCGCTCCACTGGATCTGAGCAACAGATCCAGATCCTATCTCAAAAAAAAAAAAAAAAAAAAAAAAAAAATTGTTTTTTCCCTTTGGTTTTAATTCACACCATAAATGTTCCATCTCCTCCTACCTGCGCCGGGTGGCAATGCAGATGACACTCATCACCAGCTGTCACATGCTCTGAGCCGCATGGCCACACAGTGGTTATGATTTCTGTAGCTTCTCTCCTGGGGGAATTTGAATTCTTTTGGAAATGATATGTTTTAGTGTTGATCTCAGAGTCACTGTGCCCGGTGTTGGAAACGTGGCTGGCTTCCGGGCAAACATTTAACACAGACAGTGGCTCTGCCCTGGAAGGAGGCCTGTTGGCAGCACCAGCCAAAAGCATGCCCCATGGTCCCTCGTGCCCAGCATGGACCCAGCTCTCCTTGGTCCGTGGTCAGTCACACGGGAAACCACACGTGGGCAGGGCTTGTTGGAAACTTGCTTGCGGAGGTCCTGGGAGCAATGAGAGCCTCGATGGTGACGCGCTTCCGTTCTGCCTTCTGTCCGCCGATGACGCGCTTCCGTCCCACCTTTGTGTCCGCTGATGATGCGCTTCCGGCTCATGAGGCCCTGGGAGCTGTGAGAGCCTCTGTGATGACGCGCTTCCGTCCGGCCTTCTGTCCCCCGATGATGCGCTTCCGTCCCACCTTTGTGTCCGCTGATGATGCCCTTCAGGCTCATGAGGCCCTGGGAGCTGTGAGAGCCTCGGTGATGACGCGCTTCCGTCCGGCCTTCTGTCCGCCGATGACGCGCTTCCGTCCCACCTTTGTGTCTGCTGATGATGCGCTTCCGGCTCATGAGGCCCTGGGAGCTGTGAGAGCCTCGGTGATGACGTGCTTCCGTCCTGCCTTCATGTCCGCCTAACCCATTATGGACTCATGAGTTTCTCCTTCAACTCCAGGCATTTTTTTTTCTTTTGCCTCTAGCCCAGTTTTAGAAAGGGCTGTATCTTGGCCCTTCTTAATGGTATAAAAGACATCCTCAGCCCCGCGGATGGGCCTGCGTTTGAGTGATGGCGTGCTTCTCTGGCTGTGACCAACTTTTCTCCCTTTGTTTTTAAATGACAGGACTTCTTGTTTAATACTTGCTGAATATGAAGTGAGTGGGATGGGAGCCACCTCTCACATGGAAAACGTGGGGATATGAAGAAGCCCCCGTGGTACAGCCATGACCCCGAGTCTCCCTGACCGCTGCCCTTCCATCACCTTTTAATCTTACTCACGTATTCGCTGATCACCTTTTAATCTTACTCACTTATTCACTGATCTGTACGGCCAGCACCCTGCCGTCGAGATGGGCAGGATTTTTTTGATGGTGGCATCAGGAGAAAGTGTGCTGTTTAAGACCAGAGTCCTGAAGCTTCAGCTGAAGTTTTGGTGGGAATTTGATCACATATCAGGCATCGGAGACTACTGGGGGCTCTTCTCTGCAGTCTCTCTCTCTCTCTCTCTCTCTCTCCCCCTCTCCAAATCAGATATTAACCTGTTTCTCTTCCAGGATAAAGTCCTGCGATGATGTTTCCTGGGGTTACCTGGGACAGACTCTAGGAAAATCAGCATGACTACAGCAGGAGGTTTTTGGACCGTTTAAAAAATTTTTTTGAAATAGTATTAGATTTACTCAAAAGTTGCAAAAATTGTACAGACAGTTCCCATGTGCCCTTCCCCTGCCTCTCCGGTGTCAGCATCTTGCACGGCCATGGGACGACTGTAGAATTAAGAAATTAACATTTGCATAATGCTGTTGACTAAGTGGCAGGCTTCACTCTGATTTCACCAGTTTTCCCAACAATATCCTTTTTCTGTTTCAGGATCCAACCCAGCACCTCCCATTGCATCCACTCCGCACACCTCTGCCGTCTCCGTGGTGTGACAGTTCCTCAGTTTTTCTTGTTTATGACCTTCACATTTTGGAAAGATACTGGCCACTTTGCAAAATATTCCTTGATTTGTGCTTGTTTGATGTTTTCTCCTGATTAAAGTGATTCATTTTGGGCAAGAACATCATAAAAGCAATGATGAATGATTTTCAGCACATCATATCCAGAGGTGTGTGACGTAGACGTGCCTTACCCTGGTGATGCTGCCCATGATTGCTTGGCGAGGTCTCCCAGGGTTACAAAGTTACTATCTCTCCCTCTGTACTTAGTAAATAACTGAAGGAAGCCAAGATGCTTTGAAATTATTTAAATATTCTATTACATTTAAACTTTTGCTCACTGATTTTAGCATTTCTGGGTAGACTGCCCACAACAGTTATAGCGTGGTTTTCTAGTTCCCTCATTTCTTTTACATTTAATTAGAAATTCCAGTAAGGAAGAATTTCCAAATTCTACTTGGAAATTCTCCATAAGGAAGCTCTGTACCTTCCACCTTTTATTTTGCTTTATTTATTGCCATGTTGGATTTTGGAACATTTAGACTGACCTTACCATGAATTCACATGGTTCCATGTATAAAGCTTGGCTGAAAATGTCCACTGGAAGTAAACCTTCATGTTGGGATTTATTATGACATCTTCATAGGTCTGGTGTCATTTTATTTTCTCTTTGAATTCATGACATTTTGCCCATGTATGTGTCCACCTCAATACGCTATTTTAAGAGTGTTGACCACTGAAGACAGTATCTTGTGATTCAGCACCGGGTACTAATCAAAATTCTTGGAAATAATAACACAGGGTCAGTATAAATTCACATTTTAAAATATAGACAGTGATAAAAGTTCATAGAAAGCAAACAATTTATTAGTGGAAGCTTCTAATTAAAAAATGATGGAGAAAAGTGAAAACTCTTGGAAAAAACATCTTTCCAGGCACTAAAGACGCCTTTACGCTTCTGTCTTTCTGAAAAATGGCGCATGGATATTAAAGGAGGTTTTTGCAGAATGGGATGATTCGGATGTGTGTCTTATGCATGTAAATGTTTTACTGCAGCTGGCGTTAGCCAGGAAACCAAGATAGTTCTTTCTAAGCTTTAAATCAGTTGTTTTATAGAGCACAAAGAATTTTTTATTATAACATAATTCTGTACATAAAATATCACATTAAAAAAAGAAGATAAAGTTTTGTACTTTCATTCTCCATTAATTTGACCAAAAACAATTTGCAGAGAAACATAACCAATCAGAATTCACTGCTGCGAGGCCAGTAGGACTTGAGGTCCAGGTCCAGGGACAGCTGGGGGAAGTCCTTGGTGACCAGACCCCAGGGCCATGGTGGGATATTTTGGTGGCTGCCATGAGAAGGCTGTTTTAACAGTGGGAAAAGCACTGGGGGCTGGCAGCTGTCAGAGTCATGCTCCGTGTTGGATGCATCCCAGGCACAGAGCCCTGCAGGCACCCCCGCTGCCAGGGTGTGGCTGCTGAGAGCCCAAGGCTGCATCCTCCAACGCCACGCCCTCTCCGTGGGGCGGCCCCATTTGGGACCAGCTGCCAGATGCTGACTCATGCAGGTTACTCATGCCTGGCCCACTTGCCTCATGGGGAGATACTGAACGGTCGTTAGCTGCAGGGGCCACCTGGGTGGGGGCCTCTGCTCTGTGGCCCACCCTCTCCCCACCTGCAGGCAGGAGCACGGCCTGTATGCCTTTGGCTCTCCCAACTCAGAGTCTGTGTCCTGGCATCCCGACCTATGACAATTGGAGAGGAGATCTCGGTTTCTGAATATCCCAAAATGCCCTGCGAAGGGCCAGTCTCCACTCGCTCATGTCCTGCGTGTACTGTAGGCAGAGGCTGAAACGATACGCTTCGGGAATGAGAAATGTCTGCGCTGCACATACGTGCTTGCTCTCCTTGGTGATTTCAGCTCATCTGATGCTCTCGTCAGAGAGCCTCAAACATCTACGCCTTTGAAAACCTGGCTGTCAGGATAATTAAAACTTCCTATCCTATTTTCCTCCTGCTTGGATGATGAATAGGAAATAAACTTTCTAGGAGACCAGCTCCTCAGGCACTGGCAGTCATCTCTGCTGCGATCTGGCCGGCACGGAAGCCCTCACTAATGGTTTTCAGCACTCCATTCCTTGTATTAGGGGAATAGGTAATTGCATTTTATGCACAAAAAGGTTTAGCTGAATCCGTAAGTTAGTACTCCAGAGGGTGTGTCCAGAGAATGCCAACACCACGGACAGCTCCACAGCTGGAAAGACGACAGGAAGAAAGCCCCCGCTGGAAAGGGGCGTGGACTCTTCCTGACATCCACAGTCACCTTAGGGAGCTGGGGCTGTCACCGCCCCATCTGCCTCTGAGAATGGCGTTAGTGTCGCTAATCACAGAGAAGCCCACTGAGGCACAGGCACATGCTGTGAGCCACCCAGAGCCGGGAAGGTGTGGTTGCTGACAGGAGGGCCAGAAGCAATTCCTTGTTTCTATTTTAGTTTTAGGGACCATGTCCTCCTTATTATAGCACCACACTGTTCAGAAACAACTAACAAATGGCAACCTGTTCCTCCCCGTTCCCGTGTTGAAACCAGGCACCGCACCGTATGTGCTCGGTATGTGTTGTGTGAAGCTCCGAGGCACTCCTGAGTACTGATCATCCCTGGGGGAGCCAGCATGCGCTTCCTGTGTGGGCAGGGAGGCTCGTGGTGCCTCTCACATGCCATCTGCTTTCCACACACAGCCTGCGGTCCGCACACCGTGCATCAACCACATGCCATCCACCACTCGCCATCCTCATGCCACCCGCCATCCACAGGCCATGCACCATCCACAGGCCACAGGCCACCCGCCATCCTCATGCCACCCACCGTCCACAGGCCATGCACCATCCACACGCCACACGCCGTCCTCACGCCACTCACCAATCTCACGCCACCCGCTGCTCTCAAACCACCTTGGCTGTTGAATGGCTTTCCAGAGGCAGGAGCTGTCTGCACTTCCTCTTTGTAGCCCGTGGGTTTAGCATCAGGTTGCCTATTTGGTAGGTGTTCATTAAGTGTTTGTTAAAAAAGCTTTGATGTGCTTCAAAATTCAGGCAAAATGTTCTAAACTGAGCAGCAGCTGTTTTTATGAAGATGTATTCGTTTAAAAAATGTTGACCAAAATTTGAGCAGGATGTCTGATTTCTCAGTTTACTGTGTGTGGTGTTTTGATTTTACTGGTGAGAATCTTACCCTGCAGGCATCAGGCCTGCAAATCGAGTGGCTGTGAGAGACTCTGTTCCCCGGGGTCCCATGACGCAGAGTGGGGCGACTGGAGGCTGTGCGGGGCCTGCTGAGGACGGGGCACCGCCAGCTGCGTGAGTCCCTGCCTGCTAAGCCGTGGCATTCACCAGCCCATCTCCCGGTCTCCTTCAGGCTCCTGCTGCTTCGTTTCTCAAGGCGCCCTCAGCAGGATCTTCCTGGTTACAAATGCAATCTCCTGGGGCCCCATGCCTGGACCTGTGGAGCCCCAAACTGGGGTGGAGGAGTTGGGAGCCACATTCTTTTTTGTTTTAAAAATTTTTAAATGTTATTTATTTATTTATTTATTTATTGAGATGGAGCCTTGCTCTGTCACCCAGGCTGGAGTACAGTGGTGTAATCTCGGCTCACTGAAGCCTCCACCTCCCGAGTTCAAGTGACTCTCCTCTCTCAGCCTCCTGAGTAGCTGGGATTACAGGCGCGCGCCACCACACCCAGTTAATTTTTGTATTTTTAGAAGAGACGGGGTTTCACCATGTTGGTCAGGCTGGTCTCGAACTCCTGACCTCGTGATCTGCCTGTCTTGGCCTCCCAAAGTGCTGGGATTACAGGTGTGAGCCACCGCGCCCGGCCCAGGAGCTGCATTCTTATTTGGCTCCCTGGGGTGATCCATGTGCGTGGAGAGGCGGTGGAGAGCGAGCCCAAAGTCTTCTGAGTCTTTTCCACACTCATTGCAGAGATGGCTTCAAAAATGTGGTTTCTTCCTCCATGGTATGAATCTGCTGCCCAAACAGGGAGGCATCTTGGTCGGCCCTTTGTGCCTCAGTGGAACCAGATGGCTCGTCCTCACTTGTGAAATGGGAGTGGAGTTATGTGTGTCAATTCTGGGCCAAAGCAGAAAAGAAGTTGGTGGCTCTTCCCATGTCTGTGGCTGAATGCAGAGAATGCCGGAGCTGGGAGCGGGTAAGCCCAGGATGTGAGGAGCCTCTGCCCCAGTGTGGCCGTGTGCACAGCATCGATGCTGATGGGAACAGCCAGTGGGTTGCTAGGTGAATGAGAAACAAACTCTTCACTGGTGAAGCCTCTGAAATTTGGGGACATATTTACTATTGTTTTTGGAAGAGGGTGCAGGTGTAAGAGGACCCTCAGTCACAGTGGTGTTTGCAGTCTGCAGGTGGGCGGTGAGGAACTGACAATGTGCTGGAGGCTGGGGAGGCACAGTCAGCGCTGGCATTTGGGGAAACCACGGCTCCAGTGACTTGGAAGGTGACCTCCATGCCCGCCGAGGTTCTGACGGAGCTGAGGCTGAGTGCACGAGAGCTGCCAGGGCCACTGCTGGCAGGTGCTACAAGAAGCATGAACTCGGCCATGGCTGATGGATTTCAAGCAGAAATAGGAGACATGACAAGTTTAGAAA
The DNA here is from genome assembly GCF_024542745.1 of Macaca thibetana thibetana. Lineage (NCBI taxonomy): Eukaryota > Metazoa > Chordata > Mammalia > Primates > Cercopithecidae > Macaca > Macaca thibetana. The sequence goes on from NC_065595.1 coordinate 1,383,616, forward strand.
TCAAGAGCCTTACAGAATTGGATGAAATGGTTGCTTCTGTATCCTAAAAAGAAAGAGAGAAGATTGAAACATATTTTGAATTACAAAGCTTTGTCTGTTGAACCAAATGAGCCGGCCCTGCTCAAATCTGAGGCTGAGGGAGTGGCCCTCCCCACAGCTGTCTCAGTGGCCTTCAGGTGACCACCAATGAGGAAAGGAAGGAGGGCAGCAGGGGAGGGCGTGCGTGTCTTGACAGGTGCTTGTGTTTTCATGCCTAAGGCCTCCCCATTGCCTCCTGGATTTGCAGCGTGAATGGTGGGTGGTATAGCAGTGCTGCGTGTGGAAAGATCTCTTTGCCCCCACAGATTCACATGTGGCTACAATGGTGATGGGCCAAGGGGAGTCTTCCAGGGGCACAGCCTGGGGCACAAAAAAACCCCCACAGGGAAGTGCTTTTTGGAGAGCAGGCCCAGGGTCAAGGTGCCCTGCGGTCTGGGTGGAGGGACCTTGCGGAGCCCAGCATGGAGTGGGGAGTGTGCATGGCTCACAGGAGGCACATTAGGACCTGTATGGGGGAATGCGGCATCGTCCTGCGAGCCTGGAGTGTGAGCTGGGGGTGAAATGACTGATGGGATTTGGGGATGAATGTGATCTGTGCCTGGGAACAGGGGTGACCAGAAGGGCAATGGCACAGATAACTGACTGTCCCCCAGCGATGTGCCCCTGCGGCCAGGGCCACATCTCTCTGCCCCTCCTCCCGCTCCCCATCTGTGTGTCCACCTTTATGGCGGACTTTCGGCACAGGGATGCCTGTCACCTGTGGCTGAGGCGAGTCCTGCAGGTGCAGGTGCGTCTTCTCCACCCTCTCCTGTGGCTTCATTGATTGAATCAAGAGCAGTCTGGGGCCCTGCGGGAGGTCAGAGCCAGCCACGACTGGGAGCAGAGGCCAGAGCCACACCCGGTGACCAGAAGCAGCCACATGGGACCACAGCTGAGACGAACCTGGTGTTCAGCCAGTTGCCGCTGAGGTTTGTGATGAGGGACAGTGCCCTCCACTCTTGCCTGCTACCTCCTTTCAGTGGCAGGGATGGGGATTGCCCATTTGTGGCAATAAAGGCACCGGCTTGGACCCTGGAGCTCCCCACACCCTGGTTTCCTGCATTGCGGTGTCTCCTGGCTCTCTTGTTAAATTCTTTCCTGTCCTCACCTTTAATGTGGTGTTTTCTCAGGTTTCTCCTGTCCACCTCCCTCCACACCCCTTACTGTGGAGTGACCTCAGGAGAGAGCAGGGCTGGGAGCGAGCAGGGTGGGGCTGAGGCGGGCCTGTGAGTGCCGAGCTCCTTGGGAAGAGCTCCAGGTCATTGCACGATGAATGTCAGGCCACCCCTCATCATCCTCGGTCTTGCTGGCTCCGCACCCTCGGAGCTCTTCTGACCACCAAGTTCTGTGGGTGCTGGGTGCAGCGGGAGGGATGGGGAGCCTGGTTCCCGAGGGCTAGCCTTGCAGGGGAGGACAGGGGGTCACTGGCCTGCGACTAAGCAGCGAAGAGGCCTGGGGCGGGCTGAGAGCAGCCTCCTCTGATCACCAGGACGAGCCACGGCCACTTCAGGTGCTGCCCACTCCCGGCCCAGGCAGAGCATGGTGTCGTGTGGCCTCTGGAGTGAACGAGGGGAATCGGGGAATAGGATATCTGTAGGAAGTTTGGTGAAAAGTTTGTTTTGTTTTTACTTTATGAGAAAAACAGATTATGAAGTTTTAAGGAATACATTAAATACTGGATTTGTTCAAAACCACCAAATAAAATATTTTATATTTTTGTTTTCATGAGAAACTTGAGCCGACTTCTGCCAACAGAACTTGTTTACATTGGGTTTAGTGATGGAAATAGCTGTTTTCCTGGTGATTTTCTGGCACAGACAGCAACATGTTTGGACTTCATTATCAAATTATCAACAACAAATGCTAAATATAGATGTGACATATAGGTGTTCGAAGCTTTCTGGCCTATTTTAAATTTATCATAAAACTTTTGAAGAAAAATAGAAACTCTGGTTGGTGGAGAACCCAGCGTTTTAAGTCGGTGCAATGACAGAAGCCATTTCCCCCGGGAGGAGTCACGGGGCCGAGAGACGGTGTCTGAGGCACCTTTCATCGCACTGCAAGGATTTCTGTGGCGTCCACAGTAACAAGATTCTATTTTAGTATGTTGCATCTGCGAGGAAAACATATAAAATCTGCTCTGGAGAACAGAGAGTTGAAGTTTTCTCTCTAATAGGGAGAGTTTTTATGAACTATTTGATTTCCTAAGAGGAAAATTATAACTTCAAAAACAAAACATATTTTTCAGGATGACTTCTTTTCAAAGGGTTTATGTATTTCATTTTGCTATCAATTTTACTTTGGGCAAATGAAAGGATGTTCTGCATCTATTCTCAGCCCTCACTGTGCGTTATAGTTTGCATTTTATCACCAAATTGCAAATTAAATATTGTCTTTGTTGGAGAATGATTCTTCTGTAGCCCTGCTATATGACCTGCACAATTTTTTTTGTTTTTGTTTTTTTTTTCCTGTAGAGCTTTGAATTTCTCCCTATTAGAAATCCAAATAATCAAATTTATCTTCTACTGCTATATTTCATTTTCTGGAGGGACTGCAGCATGAGGAGGCAACTGCCATACCTTTGAGCCTTTTATTTTCTAAAATAAAAGGATCACATCAGCCACTTTAAGAGACAAGATTCGGGGCAATCTCCATGAGTAGTGTGCACGATTTGCGCCCCTGGGGCCGGACTGTGGGCTGGATGATCTTCTCCCACAGTGAGATTCTTGTTCAAATCCTCCATGCATCCTTTTTTCCTAGAGGCAACTTTGACCAGAAGTTCTAAAACACTTGGGAATAACTAAGTATAACAATAATGAATCACTCTATCGAAAATAACCTAAGAGGACATTCACCCCAATATTAACCATGTCCCAAGCCTCCCCTAGCCAGTGTCTCCTGCTGTCCTGCCCTCCCTGCCTGCCCCGTCCTGTCCACACGTGGCCAGTGGAGCTGGCTGTTCAGGCCGTAACCCAGGTGCAGGAGTGAGCGCCACCACAGTGAGCAGGCTTGCTGGGCACAACCAACAGGCAATTGCAGCGGTGACAGCCGGCCAGAGAACAGGAGGAGGTGCAGGGGCTTTGGGAGTGGGAATGGGGGCCTCAGCTCCTCAGAGAGGAGGCAAGGGAGGCTTAGCTGAATGGCTGGATCTGAAGCCAACACCTGAGGGCCTCGGCAGGAGACACGGCAGTCGACTCCGGGGATGGTGGCCATTGTGTGAGGTGTGTCTCGGCTTTGTGGGGGGGGCGGGGGTCGGGGGGCCCGCAGAGCTGGGAGGTGGGTGGGCGCAGGGTGGCCATGGAGGAAAGGGTGGGCCAGGGTGTGCGGCCTCACAGGCTACAGTAATGGCCGTGGAGGTCACCTCCGGGGCTCTGGGAAGCCACTGCAAGGCCACAGCCAAGAGTGGCAAGATGGGATCTGTGCTTTGGGGAGCTCACAGAAATGCCATGTGCGGGAGGCAGAGTGGACTCAGGGCAACCCGTTAGGAGGCTGTGAGGTGCATGGCCCAGGAGCTCAGCCAGGTCCCGGAGCTGGGCTGGACGTCGGGCAAGGGAATTTGAGGAGCTGAGGGCGGCACCGGGCATGGCAGGATGGGCTCCACCCGGGAGGTGGGAGTTGGGAGACAGCAGGGGACGGGCAGGTGGGGCCAGGAGACGGTGAGCCTGGTTCTGGGTATGGCAGAGTTTCAATTATTGGGGGGAAAAGCCTTATCATTTGGTTAATAAACACATTCAGTAGAAGGAAGGAGGCACAGGTGTCCTCGGGTGCAGAGGGTGAGGTCAACACAGGTGCCCTCGGGCGCAGAGGCTGAGGGTCGGCACGGTGCCCTCAGGTGCAGAGGGTGAGGTCAACACAGGTGCCCTCGGGCGCAGAGGCTGAGGGTCCGCATGGTGCCCTCAGGTGCAGAGGGTGAGGGTCAGCACGGGTGCCCTCGGGCGCAGAGGCTGAGGGTCCGCACGGGTGCCCTCGGGCGCAGAGGCTGAGGGTCCGCACGGGTGCCCTCGGGCGCAGAGGCTGAGGGTCCGCACGGGTGCCCTCGGGCGCAGAGGCTGAGGGTCCGCACGGGTGCCCTCGGGCGCAGAGGGTGAGGGTCGGCACGGGTGCCCTCGGGCGCAGAGGCTGAGGGTCCGCACGGGTGCCCTCGGGCGCAGAGGCTGAGGGTCCGCACGGGTGCCCTCGGGCGCAGAGGCTGAGGGTCGCACCGGAACACCCAGGACCGGAACAGGAGGGTCAATGACTGGTGACGATGTAGCCTCCCTCTTTCCCTCCCCTGTGCGTGTGGCGTGTGCGTGAGATTGGTATGTATATTTACATCCATGTGTACACATGCATGAACACGCATAGGTACATAACTAAGGAAGAAACAGATCTAAACGGAGAGATTTCACTTTTACAGGTCATGGAGGCAAACAGGAAAATGACATGAATATCAGCCTTATGGCTGTGAGCTGTCTGTTTACTAAAATCTCAGGCCATCTCTGTCTTCCAGTTACACGGGCGTAGGAAGTCATAAATGTTTAATAGAACTAGGGGCCAGGAAGTGGCAGTGATGTAAGTTTTATCTCTCTGTGGTCAAAATACCATCAAATGCTAGCGGGGGTGGGAGCCCCCCACGCCGTGATTGTGTATGCCTTTGTCTGCCATATAGCAGGGATAGTTATTCTTGCTTTTCCATTTTTCTAAAGAATGAAACTCAAATTTCCCTTTTGAAAGTTTTTTCTTTGATGTTAAAATTCACATATTTACTTCAGCACAAAATATGGACTCAGTCGTCAATGGTGGGAATTATTTTTAAAAATCGTACATGGCCTCATAGTCTTTCCAAGGGATAGAATATTTTCTCATCCAGATTATCCTGTATAACGGCACAGTTTGGGGTTTCTCTGGCTCATTTTTAGTTTCTCCAGGAGAGACAACAAAATTTCTCTCTCAAGACACTTTGAACAGCGCACAGGTGGGTGTACACAGAGCTTCAGGGTGCTACGGCGCCCGCTCCTCCCCAGCTCCTCACTGCTGGGCCAAGGTAGGTGGAGCAAGGGAGAAACTTCCCAAGAGTATAACAGTTCCATTCTCCCGTTTCTGAAACCTTTGCTTCTTCATTCTTTCCAAAACATTACATGCCTTTCGTGATACCAACAATTTCATTGGAAACTCCCATTGTGAAAGCATTTGGGAGTCACTAGAGGGAACAGTAAACCGCCGTGTGACGGATGGTTGCTGATGTGAAGGGTGGAGCTGTGGAGGTTAAGATCAAAGCAGGTGGGTCTTTCATCTCCAAGAACTTTAATTGAAGCACTTCTGGGAACACTGCCACACGACAATATCTAGCACCCCAATCATTTTCTTTTCTAAAATAACAGTTTTTTCTGAATTTAAAATAATTCAAGTACATTTTAGAAAAGTTGGAAATTAGAGAGACATAAAAATGATAAAGAAGAATATCCCACTATTAGATAATCCTGAGACAATCACGGTTAAAGTTTTGGGCTATTTTCTTAGAGATATCTATACCTACCTGCACGTCCATACCTGAGACTACAGTACTCTGTCAAGTGTAACACTTATCATTTGCAGCAAAATTTGAAACACGAGGAATGTAGACTACTACATTAGTGTGTGGGTGCGCATGTGCACGTGTGTGTTTTCGTCACAGAGAGAAGTTTCTGTCCGACTCCCAGCTTTGAAGAGGGCAGTGAGGAGATTCTCCGACTCTCCCCCACGGCCTCTCCCGCATTCTGGGGCCTGAGCAGCCCCTCGTGACTCCCTGCTGGCCTGTGGGACGGGGGTCCCAGAGGCCGCACGTGCCCTGCCCCGTCAGCTGCCTTCACTTCTGGGTTGCTGTCGCGACCCCATCCCTGTTCCTGGGGCTTCCTTTCTACCCTCGATTGAAGGGGCTGCAAGTGCCTGTGGTGGCCTCACAGTTCTTTACGGGAGGCTGCAGGAAGTCAGCAGCAACCAGACCTTTTCCGAAGCTTCTGATCCTTCACTCATTCTCTGCGTGGGGAGTGCAGAGAGGAGGCTGGTGTGGGGCGCAGGGGGATGGCGTCCCTAGAAGCGCTCCCAACCCTGAGGCAACCTGTCTCTCAGAAAGGCCACCGCCTCCTCCCAGGCATGGGGCCGCCTGGGCTTCTCCCTCTACCTCGCCTAAGTCCAGCAGGCCACAGAGCCCTGCGGTTCCACGTCCTTGGCCAGCCGTCCTTGCCACCCCTCAGGACCTGCACCTGGGCCTCCAGCCAGCCCGCCCTCGGTCTCTTTGTCCCAGGCTGCACCATGAAAGTCCACGGCTTAGAAAGTACCCACAGCTAGCATTCAAAATGCCTCACCATTGCCTTAGAAATAAAATCAGAACCGTCCTGAAGGCCTGTGGGGCCCAACATCACACTGCTCCCTCGTGCCTGGACACGCGGGGCTCCCCAGCCTCCTCCTGTCTGGTCGCAGAACGCACATGTTCCTCTGTGATGAGTGGAGGCACCTCCTGCAGCCCGGACACCTCTGTGATGAGTGGAGGCCTCCCCTCCAGCCCCGATACCTCGGACAGGCCTCCTGAGCCCTCCGTGTACCCACAGGACTCGCTGACGGACGGAGTCCCTGGTCCTCGCCTCTCGCGGCACCGTCACAGTGCTTGGCATGGTGCGGGCACTTCACAGATCTGCAGAGAGTGTGATTCCAAGTGCCGCGTTTCCCAACCATGAAATTAAAATGCTGTTATGGGGTTAAAACAGCCGCGTGGTGTCCAGGGCAGGGCAGCCGCGCTGAAGCCAGAGGAGCTGCCGTCCTGTTGCACGGCCTGGTTTTGAACTGGATCCGATCCTCAGGAGCGGCTCCGCCTTCCCCAGAGGACAGCGGGAAAGTGAGGCACTCCATCCCGAGCCTGGCAGCACAGGTCTGCGTCGGAGAAAACCCAGCCTGAGAGTCCAGCTCAGGTTTGGGGAGAAGGTGGATCTTCAGCTTCCCCCCAGCACGTGGCTCTGGGGGAAGCCGCATCTGAAAGAAAAGAGGAGGCTGGAGCTGAGCATCCCTGAACTTCCCCGGAGGCACCAGCCCTTTCCCTGCGGGTCCAGAGCACCTCTGATGGAAGCTGGGGTCGGAATGGGACCCCCTGCCCGGTGCTGTGGGTGCCTGGGCCTGTCGCAGTCAGGGTGCAGCCGCACCGGCTGTGGCTTCCGTGATTTTGGTGATAAGGGAGCGAAAGAGGCGACTCATTCTTCAGTTCACTGAATCAGACGTGTCCAGCCACGGGAACGCCTCGGAACGTGCTGAGGCACCACCTGCAACCTCCACTTCCAGGGAAATCCGAGATGCTGGGTGGGCGCCCGCTGGACTCCGCACGCAAAGCTGGGGAGACGTGTGGGGCTTTCAAAGTAGATCGAGCCACACCCGTGACGTGGACACCAGGTTTTGTGAGGCTGGGTTTTCCGTGGTTGCTGTGATAAGGATCAGATGCTGAGTAAGAACCAGTGGAGAACAGACAGTGAGGGCACCCTGGGACCCGAGGCTTGAGAACTGTGCCAGGTGTGAACAGAGGCACACAGCCCAGGATCCAGTGACTGTGGCTAAGGCACACACAGATAACACAACTATTTTTCTTTACAGTTATGCAGCTTATTTTTTTTTTCATGTGGCCACTAAGTTGTTAAGACATAAATAAATACTTCCTGAGCTCTTTGGACTGTCTTAATAAATGGACTGATTTGGCATTTCTCAGGACCTGGAGTGCCGCGAACAAACTTCTGAGCACTGAGGCATCTGTCTGGGCCCCTCTGCTGGAGTGCTGGCCTGGGTGGGCAGGCAGATGTGCCTTGTGCTGGAGGCAGTTGCGGGCTCCGTTATTCTGAGAAGTTGGCTGTGAAAGCTGGTCTGAGAGCCGCCGGCTGCCAGGGAGCTGCGAGGAGGGCCCGGCAGATACTGTTTCAGCCTCTGCTCTCTGGGCCTCTCCTTCACTGACACGGATCACCTGTAGGAAGATGTGGCCACTGGAAGATCTGGCATGGCCAGGGCCACCTGACACCATGCCTGGCCTTCTCGGACGTTTGCCACGTGGCCAGCTCCTCCTGATCTTGCAGCGGTCTGGGTGCCGGGCGACCTTCCCTCCAGCACTCAGGCTGATTGGCGGCGCTGCTGACGCCCTGCTCTCTGGGCCTGACGTCCAACACTGAGGTCGCAGACACATGAGAGGTGCTGGAGGAGCGGGAGCTTTTTCGAGAGGCTTGTTGCCTCCCTGCAGGCACCTCACGGTGTATACTTGCCCATTACAGGAGCGGCGTTGGGAAGGAGACCTGGAAGGGGGCATCTCAGGTCCAGGGCTCAGAAGCCACTGCACCCTTGGAAACCACTGCACCCTCCGGCCCCGGCCTCCTCCAAGGTCACCATGAGCCATCTGGGGGTGCATCCATCACACTCGCCGAACACTTTGCTTCCGTGTTTACAATGGGTGACTTGCTTCTTAAAAATAAAAACGCCAACCCACGAAGACATCCTGTATACTTTATCAGGGGCACGTCTTTGGCAGAGGATTAGCCCAAGAGGGACAGAGGCCTTCTGGGGTCCGCTGCAGGGGGTGGGGGGACGTGCACTTCCTTCTCCCAAGACATTTGCTCTGGGTCGTGGAGCTTCCGTAAGTGTGGAGGGGATATTGGGTGATTGAAATGCTTGGGAATGAGATTTTAGGAAACTTTGAGAAGATACAAATAGAAATACGTTCGATTAAGAACAATCGACCATCGAACAACATAGGGGTTAGGAGCACCGACCCCCACCCAACTGAAAGTTGAAGGATAAAGTTTAATCCCCTCCACGGTGAGCTACGAATAGCCTGCCCTGGACCAGAAGCTTGCTGAGAACATGAAGAGCCGACGGACCCGTGTTTTGTACGCTCTGTGTTATATACTGGATTCTTATAATAAAGTAAGCTAGAGAAAAAAATGCTATTAAGAAAGTCACCAGGAAGAGAAACCACATCTCCTTTCATTAAGTGGAAGCGACTGATCCTAAAGGTCTCCACCCTCGTCGTCTTCAAGTTGAGTAGGCTGGGGAGGAGGAGGGGTTGGTCTCGCTGTCTCAGGGGTGGCAGACACGGAAGAAAATCTCAGTGTAAATGGACTCGTGCAGTTCAGACTCCAGTTGTTCAAGGGTCAACTGTCATTCCATCATCAGTAATTTTATTAAAATGGTGAAAATAGTCCAAATTCTTCCAACAAGTCGGGTTAGTGTTGTAATTAAACATCCAGGCTGAGCCGAGTGTGATGGCTTACGACTAATCCCAGCACTTTGGGAGGCTGAGGCGGGTGGATCAGTTGAAGTCAGGAGTTCAAGACCAGCCTGGTCAACATGGTGAAATCCCATCTCTACTAAAAATACAAAAATTAGCAAGGCGTGGTGGTGCACGCCTGTAATCCCAGCTACTTGGGGGGCTGAGGCAGGAGAACTGCTTGAACCCAGAAGACAGAGGTTGCAGTGAGCCGAGATCGCACGACTATACTCCAGCCTGGGTGATAGAGTGAGACTCTGTCTTAAAAAAAAAAAAAATCCAACCCAAACCAAACCAAAAAAAAAAAATTGTTGGTAATTTGCAAATAGGATTTGCCAGGTAAGTGAGATTATTGTGAACAAAGATTACACATGCCATAAAATATCCCACTAATTTGCTTATGTTGAAAAGAAACAAATAAATTTTTGATTTCAACAAAGGTAAGAGTTATGTGAAATGGTTTTGTCATAACTATAAGACTCCAGAAGCACTTGCCTGAATATTCCTTAAACAAGTGTGAATCATACATTAGAATACCCCTAGTTCCTTCTGATTGTGAAACACAAATAACCTCTTACTCAACCCCACAAGAAGACCCCCCCCCTGGAATTTTCAGCTGCTTGGTGCGTTTGTTCATCCCAGTGATGAGGCAAAGTGAAAGAATGGCTTCACCATTGAAGCATTTTAATCTCACAGTTTTTCTGTGGCTCAGTGTGGAAGCACACATTGTAATTGTAAGGCTTATAAGACAAATGTGATTTACTATTTCAGATCATTGGGTAAATTGTGATTTTAAAACATGAATAGTTTTCCCTTTGCCATCCATACTGACTGCTTGGTGGGTAAGGAAGAGGCTGCATTGGCCACGGGACAGGCCCGACCTCTCTCCGTGGCGGACAGGCATCAAAGCGCCGCCTCCAAGTTCCCCGTAATTGGACTCTTTTCTTCCTTCCAGTTTCTCCAGAAAACCCTCGGGGACGAGAGTGGGGCAAGATGCGTAGCTTTCTCTGGGACAGGACAATGTACAAATACAGCATCTTCAACCTCCAGCTTCTTCCCTTCCCTTCCGTATCACTTCCTAGGACTCTCTTCTCTCGCCATACCTGCCTGCTATTTTCCTTGACATCTGTTTAGTTTTAATTTCACAGTTAAATGTCTAATTTCTACTTCTGGTGGTGATGGGGGGCGTGTGTGTCTTGTCTCCCACTCTGTGCCTGTGTCCGTCTATGCAAAAAAAAAATGTTTCCATGAAGGAGCAGTTCTTGACAACTTCTTTTTGAGTCAGGAAATTTTCAGCATTTTAAAAATCAGTGGGATCAGAGTCACAGATACGTACAGGCCGTTTAAGAGAATCACCGACTTCTTGCCACCCCGTACCTGCCTGCTGCGGTCGCGCTAGGCCGGGCCCAGGGGTCCCAGGGACTCCCGCTGTGCCATCAGCCTTGGAATCTCAGTGGGGACCTGTTGTGTGGAAGTTTCCGGACAACAGTCTTTCCCATGGAGAACGTACGTCTTCACGATGTTACCACTTCCCGTAGCCGGCTGCTGGACTTCCCACCTCCTCAGCCTTTCAGGTGAGAATGGAAACCAGGGAGCAGGAGAGAGTCATTTGAATTAAATGCATATTTCATAGCGAAGACAAAAATTACTCCGAAACCATTAAATTTTGGGTTGACACTGGTTGGAAGGTAAGAATTGATATAGTTAAATTTTAAAATATTAAAATTACAGCGTAAACTTTATTTATGTTTTAAAATATGCCAAACTGTATAATTTTGCTCAGAGAAAACCAATGCTAGAAAGTGTCCACTCTTTGTTGCTTACAGTAACTTTGCTTCCAAGCAAAGCCACTGCAGATGCACATGCCCCGGAGACAGGGTCCAGGGGCCTGACACTCCCCTCGGGTATCCGCTGCGCCCAGGTGCTGGGCAAGGAGGGGGCCGCAGGGCACACACACTCTCCTACAGCCCCGTCTTCCGGCTTCATGGAAGGCTCTGTGAATTCCGGTGCATCTCTGCCAAAGCAAAGTGGGGGCTCTCCTCGTGGTGCTTGTGTCTGGGTGATGGTTGAAGAAACGAAATTCTGGGAGGCCACAGGTGAGAGCCCCGGGTGCCGTGTTCTCTGAGTGGCCACTGCAGACGGGCGGTCTCCCCACCCGCGGGGAAGCAGCTCCAGCCGCCATCCCCCAACTCATTCTGTGCATGAGTTCCAACCTCGTCTGTGCAGATGGAAAGACCAACTCTGCAACCTAGGTAGACCAGTTTAAAGGTTGTAAAAAGTTTATGACAGGGTTTCCAAGAAGTCTGTTTGGTGTGTGGACGTGGAGGAAGACAGGGGAAAGGCTGAGGCCCTGGGTTTTCATCCAGAAGCGTCTCCTAAGAGCACCACAGGCCACACGCAGCCAGATCCCAAGCCCTTGGCAATTCCAGGCTGACAAGGATCCTTCCTCCAAACGCCATGATCTGCTTATGGAGCCAATCACGCCTTGCCAGAGACGCCCTGTGCGCAGACACACCAGGAGCCTCTGCGACCTTTTCCCTCTCTCGGTTTCCCCCAGAGACGCCCTGCGCACGGGCACACTACGAGCCTTTGCAGCCTTTTCCCTCTCTCGGTATTTTTGGCTGCTCTAAGGACAAAATCGCCACTGCTCCAGAGCCACCCCCACTCTGTCAGCGCCAGGTCCAGAAGGACAGCCCCTCTGCAGCAAACGTCGCCAGCCCTTCGCTAAAAGGGTGCTGCTCGCCAGGTCATCTGTTTACCTGTGTTCCCCACGCTGGAAACGCAACCTGGCTGTTGTGGCAATTAACAGAGTCCGGCATCTTCTCACTGATAGGCTGGGGTTTCCGTCCATTCAATTCAAATGACAGTGCCCTGGGGTCTTGAGGCGTTTCATCGAGATTTTGCCCTGCGGATATACTTCACACGTCATGAATAAACTCTGGAAGCCACAAAAGGGGTGGAGAAATGAGAATAAAATGAAAAGGCATCTCGGCATAATTGTGAAAAGTTTATGGCGGGTGGCTGGCATGGGAGTCTACAAACCAGAACTGGCTCCAACGAGCCCGACAAGACGGGCGAGCACTTTCCTTCCTGCTGCTTATGAATTATTGTCGCTGAGCGCTCCAGTGTTTACTTCTTAGCGTTGACCCTTTTGCAAAGCTGTGATCCAAAGCTGCACTGCTATTAATTGGAAATGCCCCTGCCAGGCCTGGAGAAACGAGTCTTCAGGGGCAGAAGGAGGCGGCTCCCCAAAGGCCCGTTAGCCCTGCGACCTACCGAAGGGCGTCTGCGCCGGCCTAGATTTTATTCAGAATTCACAGCCGGGGGACAGAAGGAAAAAAGAACAGGTTTCTTTCAGGTTGCCCTGTGCACTGGCATACATATAATTTAAATATTTACCCACTGGGAGAGGCTGTAGTGCTCGGGCCCACCGCTGCCAATGGGTATTAATCCCGGGGCGTGAGCCTCTTGCTGGCAGAGGCCTGTTTTCTGCCGATTGAATAACGTGTACCACTTTTCTTGAGAAACCCCCACTATGATTTCAAAACACATCAGTTTCAATTAAACGCGAAGGAAAAAATGTGCTCGCTAATTCTGGGCTGCGGTTACTTATTGCGGAGCTGGCTGCTTTGAATTTGAAAAGAGTTTGATGGAGACTTAACCAAATGACATATAATCACAGAATATTTTTTTATTATACCTGGAGTGATAAAATTGCCAAATGGTGTACTGTTTGACTTTTAAAATAAACTACACCTAAACCTGTGTGCTGGAGTAAATCTGAGACGCAGCATTGCTGAGCACCACACTAGCCGAACGGCGTCCAAGAGGCTCAGCAACTGTTTTCCTGTCTGTGGCTTGATCTGTGGACCTTCCCGTGCACTTTCTGTGGACCTGGTGGACTCCCCAGCCATGGCCCTTCTCTGCCCCTCTCCTCTGAGGAGGCGGGCTCAGGACAGGTGGTGTGGCTGGCTGCATCACGGGGGTGTGGGTGACCACCTGGAGACAGATGAGCTCAGGGTCCAGGAGCCCAGTCTCCTTCCTCCTCCGTATTTTTCCACCACAAGACCGTGGTGCAGAAGGGCCTGATGCCCTTGGGATCGATGCCCTGCAAGGGTGCGCCAGCCTGGGAGGGGCGACCGCGCATGTACTTGCTCGAGGTCAACGTTGTCTGTTTTTGCAGAAGCACTTTGTCGTTTTGCCCAGGGTTGATCATTTCTAATATTGCGCTTATTTTTAAAATGCCTTAGAAGAGTGAAAGTCCACGTAGACCTTGTTAACTTTTAGTTGATAATGACTAATCGAGAAGACACATTTGTATTAGCATTGTGTTTACTGTCACAAAGGCAAGAACTTAGGTGCCAAAATGGTACTTGTCATTTGGATATGACTTCCACAGACATATATTCTTATCTGTAAAAATTACTTTCTTTATATATATATATATATGCACACATACATTTATTTAAACATTTGTCTATCTCCTAAGAAGTCAACAGTTTCCAAGTCAGTTTCACTCACTACTTAAAGCAGTCCTCATAGTTGGGTATGTAGGGGTTTTTATAAGAGAGAAATGAAGAAAAGGAATATTTTGTAACATATCTTTTCTTTCTTTCGTGCTTGCTTGCTTTCTTTTATCTTTCTTCCTTCCTTCCTTCTTTCTTCCTTCCTTCCTTCTTTCTTCCTTCCTTCCTTCCCTTCCTCCCTCCCTCCTTCCTCCTCCCTCTCTCCCTCCCTACCTCCCTCCCTTCCTTCCTTCCTTCCTTCCTTCCTTCCTTCCTTCCTTCCTTCTCTCTCTCTCTCTCTCTTTTCTTTCTTTCGACTCACTGCAACCTCTGCCTCCTGGGTTCAAGTGATTCTCGTGCCTCAGTCTCCTGAGCAGCTGGTATTACAGGTGCCCACCACCACGCCCAGCTGATTTTTGTATTTTTAGTAGAGATGGAGTTTCACCAAGTTGGCAAGGCTGGTCTCGAACTCTTGACCTCAGGAGATCCACACCCCCTTGGCCTCCCAAAGTGCTGGGATTACAGGTGTGAGCCACTGTGCCCGGCCAGATACTTTTCAAGGTGAGTCAGACTGGTTTGCTGCAGGGTAACCATCTTCAACATTAAAAAATACAAGAACAATGGAGTTGGCCTGGGCTAGAAATCCCAGCTTGCTGGGGAGTTATCACACCTCCAGTCTCCCCATACAAACATCTCCCATCACCCGAGGGCCTTGTGGCTGCTGGTTTAGGGGCGCTCATGCAGCTGTCCTCGCCATCCCCACCCTCCTACGAGCCTCCTGCACAGGCTCAGGTGCATCATGGCTGGGTCTGGGGCTGCCTCTCTCACACTTGGATACTGCAGATTCCCAGACGCCATCTCAGATGCAGGGCAAATGCAGAGCAGGTCCTCGGGGGTGCACCGGGGGAAGGACTGACCGTGCTGTCTTTTCTCCCACAGTGACCGTCTCTGTCCTGGGTTAGCCTCCACGTTCTGGGGCTCCAGGAAGGCCAAGGTACCTCTTAGGGGCTGTTCCACACCAACGCCCACGCTGAGCCTCTGGAGAGACCTGGAAACATCGGTGGGGTTAGGAGCTGGGCTCAATCTGCAGGCGTCCCAGACTGGGGCTAACCTGAGATCCCCAGAAACCGGAGAGATGGCCCTGCCTCCCTGAGGTGTATCCTCTATAAAATTATCCTCGAGGAAGAAGCCTGAAAGGAGAGAAACAATGCGGGAACAATCTTGGAGGACTCCCTGGAGCTGAGGGCTCTGGGGCACTGTGCCTGTCATATTGGAGGCAACTTTGGGGCCCACACTCATCTTTACGGTGGAAAAGATCTTCAAATGATCGCTTGAATGTTCAGGGACAGAATGCCTGTTTCTTCTCAGACAATTTGCTGGATGTAAATACTTCCTATGCTGAGAATATTTTCAGTTTTGTTCCAGATAGCTGCTTGCACAGAGGCTGTGGCCAATCTTATCTACATATCAACTGGAGGTTATTTTATGTTTGTGGAACGACTCACTGCAATGTTTCATAAAACTTGGGATGAAAGGGCTGCCACTCCCTCACTCCCTAAGCATACCCTGAAGGGAGATGATCCTTATCTCGGAATTCACTTACACTCTTAATTTCAGATGTGGTGGTCTGCACTCGGCAGGACATGGGGGGTGGCGGGTGGGTGTCGTGTGACCAGGTAGGTTACAAGGAAGAGACTCCCTGTGTCCCCCACAGCCAAGTGGCTTTGGAGTTCTCCTGTTCCTCCTTCCCCTTCAGACTCAGCACCCCTGAGGTTTGGTATAGTCAGCGGGGGTGTGTGTGCCTGTGTGTGTGAAGGTGCTGGTTTAACATTAGATGGATACAGAGGCTGTTCTCCAGCCCATGCAGGTAAGGGCCCCGGGGGCTGGGGCTGGGCACTGGGTGGTGAACTCTGAGGTCCTGCTGGCCTGGCCCACCCTGAGCCACCTGTGGAGGCCTGTCCCTCTCTTCAGCCCTGCCCCTCACTCCCCTAGCTGCTGCTTCCCGCCCATTCACTAAGATCTGAGGAACATGACCCCTGAGTTAGGAGGGCCTCCTGCCTGCCCAGGGCTTCCCTGGGAAAAGCCTGACCCTCTGCACTGACGGGGAGTGGGGCTTGCCAGGAAGGAGGTACATTTGGAGCGGGGTGCAGGGGCCAGCGCTGGGTCTCAGGAGCAAGGCGGGAGCTGGGGTTGCTGACACGGGCCCATGAGGCTGTGGGGAAAGCCCAGGCTCCTGTGTGGCAAGTTCTCTCGTTTTCTTCCATCCTCAGGTAAATCCTGCACAGTGTCCCAGGGCACCGTCAGGAGGGGCACGGCTGGGCCATTAAAGGGGAGGGGTCTGTGCATGGGGCTCCTCACCGCCAGGCAAGGTGGTCCTGGAGCTCTGAGCTGGGAACTTTAGGGGGAAGATGAGAAGGGCCCCTTTGGGAGGGTTTTAGCCCCTGTGGTGGTACGGTGGGAGCCGAGTGTGCAGGGAGGGTCCTGCTGGCCTCAGTGCGCCTCGCCCTCCCCGTGGAGCAACCCCGAGGGCAAACGTGAATATCACTTCCAGTGCAATGGGTTATTTTTAATAGCAGCTGTAGGCCAACGAGTAACCTCAACAATGGCTCCTGGTGGAGGGCGTGTGTGTGTCGGGGGCATTTTCAGACCATATGACCGTCTGCTCCCACTGGGGATGCTGCAGACGGCCCGTGGACCCACAGGGATGCCTGCCTGGGACTGCAGCTCTTCTTGAGACTGCCCAGAGATGGGGGGTGGAGACACAGTGGTGACCCTGAAGTTTAGGCAGTGAGCTTCATAACCATCAACTGCCCTGCCTCCCAGGCTCCTCTGGCTCTGGGTGGCTGCCCACGAGGTCATTGCCAAGCCTTGCATTTGGGTGGGATAAGCATCCTCCCAAGGCACCTCAGATCCCTTTTTTGCAAAGCGTGGACCCCTGACATCAGGTGAGGGAGCCAGCCTGCCCTCAGGGCACTCCACCTGCCCACCTGCAGAGCTCCTTTTGCTGCAAAGTGTGGACCCCTGACACCGGGCGCGTGGGCCAGCCTGTCCTCAGGGCACTCCACCCGCCCCGCCTGCAAAGCTGCCTCCTGCAGCTGCCCCATGACAGGCAGTGCTGCACTCAGACCCATCCTGGCCCTCTGCAGTTGTAAAATAGCCCCCAGCCCACTCCTCTTTGCAGAGGGAGAACCAGCACAGAGTTCTACCACCTCACCCTGTATCAACTGTCTGTCACGTGCCATGGGGTTAGTGGACACCGGACAATGTGGCCTCACATCAGTAGCCTCCAGAATTTGCACTGAAGCTACCGGACAGGAGGGTCCCCACCGGGTAGGAGGTGCAGAGAGCACCAGCGAGCAGCTGCTTATTGAAGATTCTAATGATTTCAGCTGCCAATGGGTCCCCAGGCCCCTGAATTCTGCAGACGCTTCTTTTAGGAAATAGCGATAGATAAATCATGCTTTCCCCTATGCTCAACTAATCTTCAGAGCTTTTCTGCCTCCCCATGACACAAAATGATGCAGCTGCATTTTGTGAAATGACGCCCTTCCTATTCCCTGCAGCTCCTATGAAGGACTCTCTTTGGACCCGAGCTGTCCACCTTCAGGTCAGTGGAGTGTGAACCTCCAGGGTTCACCACTTCAGGATGCTGGCTGGAAGCACGTTCCTTTAGGTTTTAAAACACGGTTTCCCACTGCCTAGAAGGCTGCGGGCACAAAGGCAGGTCTGTGCGCACGTGCTGCCTGTGTAGGAAGCGATGCCTGGATCCGCTTCAGGTGACGCACACTCTTTGAGAACAACAGCAGTGACACAGCGCTGGCAGCGAAGGGCCGGCAGCTCAGCACACAGCCAGGCCCTCTTCCTCGAGGCTGAGGGCTGCGACCCTGTCAGGGGCTAAGGTCATCGCTTAGACTGCAGAAAGACACCGGGTTATGGGAATCAGTGAAGTAGAATATGCTTGCCACCTTGCCATGCGCTCTGCCTGGGCAGGCGTGAGGACTGCTCATGGCACTGAGCCCCTCAGCCTGTGCATGGGGCCCGCTTTCCTGTCTCATCTCCTTCCTGCTCTCCTAGTAGAGGACATAAGACACCCACAGCCGAGCTGCTTCCTTAAACGCACAGTGAAGTGATTCGACCTGCCCAGCCCGGTCTGAGTTCAGATGGCTATGAACAAGACTATCAGGAGGCTCTGAGTACCTGTGCGTGCTGCCGGCACCTGCCTGGAAACCCTCGGCACCTGCTTTTCCCTGGGAGGCCGGGAACCTGCAGATGTCGGCAGTATTCGGGGAGACCCTGGAGCCCCGGAATATCGAAGAGGGTGGCACGAATGCCACAGATGCATTTTCTTCTCGTCTTTCCTGGAAAACCACTATTAGGCTACAGCTGTCAGCGTGAGCTGCGGGTCGCAGCCTGAGGCCGAAGTCCAGCCCACTCACTCTGGATTAAGTCCAGACAATTTTATTGAAAAAATTCTGCCCATTTCCTTAGTTACCTGGGTGTCTGCCTCTGTCCCATGGTGCAGTGACAGCCTCACAGGGATGGAGACCAGACAGCCAGCTGAGAAGCACAGCACAGCCGCTGCCTCCCCCAGGACCGCCAAGGAATTCCGAGCCTCAGGGATCCTTGGAAAGGCGATGGAATGACAGCAAGCACCATCTCTCTATCTCTTTTTTCTCACCCCAAGGAGCAGTAACGTGCCTCCCTCCCAGGCTGCCTTCAGAGGACAAAGCCTCCTGACCCCCCACTGAGTTGGGCAGGCTGGCCCCGGGAGCATGGATTTTAACCCCCAGTTGGTCGTCAAAGGGGAGGGACTCTGTTTCTGTCTGCTGATTCGCTTTTCGGGGCCTTCCAAAAGCCGGGTGTATGCCGGGTCTGTTTTC
The DNA here is from genome assembly GCF_024542745.1 of Macaca thibetana thibetana. Lineage (NCBI taxonomy): Eukaryota > Metazoa > Chordata > Mammalia > Primates > Cercopithecidae > Macaca > Macaca thibetana. The sequence continues at coordinate 1,402,326 of NC_065595.1, forward strand.
AGGCCGTCTGCTGGAACAAGAGGCTGACTCACACCAGTTACTTACTTGGCCAAGGTGTTACAGAGACGGATGAAGTGTATCCCGGGGTATGTCTTAGAGAAGGCAGCCACCAGGTTGAGGAAAATGACCTGATGCAACCACCTGAGGAGAGAAGGTGAAGGCCACCCCTGGAAGCCGCCCGAGGAGAGAAGGTGAAGGCCGCCCCTGGAGCGCTATTTGGTGTTTCCGAATTTGGTTCAGCATGGAACAGAAAACCTGATGTTTGCCTACCAGTTTCCCCCTTTTAAACATTTAACAAAGTAAAAACAATTTAACAAAGTAAAACTTTCTCTGGACTCTTCTTGGGCCAGGGAGGAGCTGGTGGCCCTGTAGCGTCTGGGAACCGCAGTTCCGGGGATCCGGGACGGAGACCGTCTCCACTGACCCCGGGCTCTCCTGTACGTCCATGGCTGGGACTGCCTTTTATTTTCCTGGAAATGCACCAGCAGTTTGGAGTGGAAGACCCCAGCCTTCGAGGGAGCCTGGAAAGGCGTTCTGCTACTTTGTACAGCCGAAATTACAGCTGATCACCGGGGCTCGCAAGCTGCCTGTTAGGGACGGCTGCCACCTAATTCCCGCCTCGGAGGCCTGAGGAGCGGTCTCCACGAATTCTCCAACGGAGAGCGTTTTCTCCCCGGCCCCCTCTTCCAACAAAATAATCCTTTTTCTAAAAGCCAAATTCCCAATAGGTGAATAGCAATTACAATTACAATTGCATACGAGTGATAAATCCTGAATTGGCTCTGAACGCAAGAAGGAAAGGAAACTTGCCTTTTTCAAACACGGTGATGATCACAGTCCCTGGGGCTGTCTTATTTTTTTTTTTTTAAGTGATATTTGACATAGCTGGGAGCGGTTTGGTGTTTAAAAGCACTGAACAGCACAGCGGCCCATCGCCGGGCACGACGTTCCCAGGGCTGAGGCCTGAGCCCAGAGCCAGCCCATCCCCGTTGAACATACCTTTGCTTCCCTCAGTGTTCGAATATGGCTTATTCACAAAGCTCTGTTTACCCAGATGGGAGAAAGTGACTGACCAGATGTTCTGGTTTTTCAAATATCGGTTGGTGTCCCCGCGATTTCCCTGGGAGACTGGGTCGTCCGGATGTCCCTGCTGAGAGCCGGGGGGTACAAATGTTGCAGGTGAGGTAAAGCCTCTTGAGCCACCAGGGCACCAGGGCAGATGGAGGGAGGAATCCCCCGGAGCCCAGGTCCTTCCAGCCACCACAGATTGACAGGGGGATGGTGCAGGCGGCATTTCTGATGCCCTTTGCTGGAAACGAAGTTACTCACCTGTGCTACTGAGGACACCCAGAGACAAGAAAGTCACAAGCGGCAGACGTGTGTCCTCCAGGGGGACCTGGGTGTGGGTGGGGAGACTGGACAGAGAGTCCCTGGGGCCCTGCCCTGTGGGGACAGCCCTGGTCCCTCCGTGCCAGGTGGCCTTCACACCTTGTGAGACGAAACTGCCTGCGTGACTTAAAGGCTAGATGTGGCTAGCGAGCCCTGTGCCCATTTAACTGTAAACGCCCCTCGTCAGAGTCAACAAATCTCTGTTTAACGTGGGATGAAGGCTCTGGATCACAGGACTTCAGGTGAAGCCGGAGTCAACAGCCCCATCCATCAGGCGGCCCCGCCCCCACCTGTCGGTTCCCGCCGCGGCGCAGGCCGCCCGTTTGTTTACCTGCAGAGCTGTTACAATATTTTGCTTTCAGAGGAGATCTAGAGGCCCCTGCCACACCTCTGACATTTCCCCACAACAAAGCGCCTCTGCTCGGGTGTCGGGCGCATTGTTCTGCTCCACAGCCTGGGCCAGAAGATGAGTGGAGAAGCCCAGGATCCAGGCAGAAATTATTATTGATTTAATCACATAATCAGCAGCAAACACTTCAGGCTAAGATAGCAAATCCATAACAGCCTTCCCACACAACCACCCGTACACATTCACCAGCAAACCATGGCACACACTTAGCAAACACGCGGGGCAGGGGTCACCTTCACTCAGAGGCCGGATATTGACATTCCGAAAGCTGAAATATGTTTTGAGTTAAGTGTTATCAATCAGTGATAAGAGTTGCATGTCTGTTAAACATAACTGCATTGGCAGGAGGATTATAGAATGCTTTCTTGCCATAATCTAGAAGCATCTTTCAGACAAAACTCGGCTCGAAATCAATTGTGTGCCAGGAGCTGCCTGCCGTGGCCATTCAGGGTCGTACAAAAGGGGAGAGCTTCTCCCTGTGATCCCTCCCCAGCACCCGCTTATCTAATGAGACCAGACCTTTAATTTCTTTTCACATCAAATGTGGAATCAATGGTCTGGATTCAGGAACGTCTGTAAACAGCCATGAAGCCATGTCCTCGGAAGGCAGTGCGCGCAGCCATCCTGACCCCTGGCACCGCCATGCCCACGGATCCTCCTCACCTCCAGGTAACGGCTTCGGCAGACCCTCTGGCTCCTGGCGAATCTTGGCAGAGCAGTCCACAATGGGCACAGCCTCGCCGCAGAGAGGCCCAGGATGTAGCCTCGCTCTGTATGGAAGCTGGCACACGTCAGTCATGTTGGGGTTCATTCTCCTCGACTTCAGAACAAAGAACCCTCGTTAGTAACCTTCAAAGGTGAACCACCTCAGGACAGCTGTAAACTCCAGGCAGTGTTGAGGGAAGCTGTAAGGAGAGGCCCAGGGAGCCTCAGCATGGTGGGGGCCCAGTGCAGCCCTCCTCCGACCCATGTCCACAGGGAGAGGGTTGGACGCAGAAGCCGGCCCCGGCCGGGATGCTGCCACCCTCGGGGCACTGCTGCTTGCCTGGGGCCCCTCAGAGCCAAGCCAGGGAGAGAATCCTGCACCTGCAGGCTGTCTCATCCCCAGAGGCACCTCCTAGCCTGGGTGAGGCGGCCACAGGCAGATCCCCGGGCCCTGGACATCAGCCGTGACCTGGGCCTGCGTTTAGGGCTCAGGCAAAGCACAGGTGTGGAAGTGTCTGCCTGGCTTCTCCAGTGTCAGTGTTAGAGCAGGAATGTGTGGATTGCCAGCCTTGCAGGCGGGCTGGGAGCCAGGCACACGGTGTGAGGGGGGTGTGCACTCTTGGGGACCCTCCCTGTCTTTGCACCTGGGTGAATGCAGCTGTCCATCGCCCATCCCACAGGTGCATGCCGGATGGGTCACTGCTGACCCTCAGGGTGACCGGGCCCTGCTCTCCAGGTGGAGATATGGGGGCTGCTGAGCCTCAGGGTGAGCCGGGCCCTGCTCTTCAGGTGGAGATGTGGGGGCTCCAGGGCTTCAGGAACTTGCTCAACGTCATCTACAGAGAATGCCTGGAAGCAGTGGGGTCAAGGGCCGTAGGTGAGAGGTCACAGGGCGCAGGTCACAGGTGCCTACGTGTCAGGCTCGCAGTTCCTAGCTTCTACCGAATTCTCTCAGTGGCTTGCTTTCTAGTGCCCCTCTGTCCTCTGAAGATGGAGAGGTGCAGGTATCACGTCATGGGGCACAATGAGCAACACAAAGGTAGGATTCGCTGCGCTCTGGGACGTCTGTGTCTCACCGGTTGCCAGCTGGGCTGGGGCCAGCTCCCTCATCCGACTTCAGAACTTTTCCCATAGCGTGGGTTACTTTATGGATGCTGCCCTCCTCCTTCCTCCACGGCCCCACGAGGACGCAATCCCTGTGGGCTGGGAGGGACGCACCCCCGTCGGCCCCTCAGAGCTGCCTCGGGAGTGCAGAGGCCATGCCCTGGGAAGGTGGGGATGGAGGAAATCAGAATGGGGAGGATGCCGCAGGATACTGACAACAAGGCGGAGAAGCAAGACGGGAGGAGAAAAAAGGAAACCCCGGACCCTCCACACCAGTCCCAGTTAGCAGCAAAGGTGGATTCAGGGCACTGGCGCAGCCCTTCCCTCTTCCGGTGGGGATGGGAGCGCCTGCGTCCAGCCTGGCCCACATATCCCCGGCCTTCTGATTTCCGGGTGACCCAGTTTGCTTCTCACCTTTTCTGTCCATGATCAAACGACTTTGGCAAAACAGGCCTAGGACCCCCAGCTCTCCCGGGAGAAAACACCGAGGCCGCCCAGGTGGGCAGCGGTGCGTGCCAGGCTGGCCCTCTTGCCCCATGCGCCACGCCTGGGCATCATTCCTGTGTCTCTCTGAAGCCCATGGCCATGCTGTTTAAACTGCCTGCACACAAACAACGACATTATCTGGAAAGTTTGAAAGAAAATGCAGAAAGCCACAAAGGCCAATCTAACAAACACTAAAAAGTCCTTGGCCTCAGAAAAAAGATGCTGACATCATTTGCCTTGAATCGTGATTTTAGGGGAATACTCTGTCTGTTCTTCCCCGGCACGGATGACTTCTCTAAGATGAGAAAGGAGAACTGTGCACCTTGCACTCGGAGGTGCCATCCGCACAGAGAGAAAACGAGGCAGGCGTGCGAGGTTCTTACCTGCAGATGAGCGCTTATCTGCTAATCTGCCACATGGCCAGGCCGGGCCCGCCCAGGTATTCAGCACCATTTAGGGGCCTTCGAGCCTGGGCACAACATCTAGCTGGGAGCTGGCGATGCACCTGAGACGGCCTCTGCCATGGTGTCCACGCTCCTCGCCTTGGGACCCCTTCCCCTTGCTGGCTTCGGGGTCGTCTTTGACCTCCTGGCTTGTCGGGGGCTAATGTCGTGTCCAGACACCCCCACAGCTGCGACGACTTTCCAGCCCACACTGCTTCTCTCACTCAATCCCTGACCTGAGGAGGGATCTTTGGCACCTGTTTTGCCTGGCAACTCGGGAGTCCTAAGCGATCCTTCCTAGCCGTGGGGTTAATCCTGTTCTGCTCGCATGACCCACCTGACAGAAACTTCTGGAGACCTGCCTTGTCTGTCTTTGGTGGACACCCATTTTCCAGAGCCAGAATTGAAGAGCCCGCTGGCCTCAGCCTGACCTGTGCTCTGTCCTCGGGGAAATCAGCTCCATTTCCTGACCCCACTCCCGTGCTGTGTTTTGTTCGTCCTGCTCGCGTGGTCCACGTGTGTCAAACGGAACTCAGAGCAGCCATGGCTTTTCACAGTTCGGAGTCTGGGAGTGCCTCAGTCAGACCAGGCTTCCTGTTCACCCTGCTTCAAAGACACCGAAGCGCTTTTCCAAACGTCACGACTTTAAAAACTGTTTCTCAACTGAAATATTTCAGTAATGCAAATATTTTAAAGCTGCCAAGTGCAACTTTTCCTGCACTTGGGCACTATGGCCTGCCTCCTCCATCACAGCCAGCCTCGCTCATCTGCAGCATCTGCTTCCTGTGTGGTGGCCACATCCGCCTCTGGCCCCTGGTCAAGGGTCGAGCGCCCCGGCTGCATGTCCAGTCAGAAGGCGCTGCCCAGGCCGGGCCACTAGTCAAAGACAGAGTGTGAAGGGGCAACAGGGAGGGCTCTAAAGCCACACAGGAGACACCAAAGAGCCCGAGAGGAGCACGTGGGGCCTCGTTCCACCACGGAGAGGGGAGAGGGAGAGGGGCTCCTGGCGCTGTTTATGAGAGCCTCTCTCTGCGGTGTGGACAGCTGCAGGGGCATCCAGGAGGATTTTTATTACTTGGAATTTGTTTCAGCAAATAGATTTACTTCCGTGTATCATCTTCCCCTATCAAACAGAAATAAGAAGTTGGGCTTATAAACAATTTTGCTTCACCGTATGGGGCATAACACATTGATTTGATCATAGTTTTATGTGACACAGAAGCCTTCAGAGCCAAGACCCAAAGATACAAGGGCGGAAATGGTCTGATTTTATGCGTAGGTTCGGTGAAGCAGGGATGGCCGTGTCCCTGCAATGGGATTGGCGGGTGGGTGTGCTCCGTGGTGCTAGAGCGAGGGGAGCCTCCAGGGCCGTCTCTTCAGATTCGTGTTGGCCTCTGGGCACGGCTTCTTCTTCCCAGGACGAGGCAAGGCTCTGTGGAATGTGGGGGTTTTAGGACCCCTATCAGACAGTGTATGGCAGAAGTCTCTTTATGGCCAGGCCTTACCCAGAAAGGCGGGGGAAGCCGAGCGACCTTTTTAGGTTCTATGGGAGAGATGAGGCTTTGGGAGACACAGGGGCGGGAGATGCTTACAGACACTTTACTTCTGAGGCCTTCGCTTTAGGGTGTCATTTCCTGAGCCCCAACAGTCGTGAATTCCTTTTACTTGTAGCTGTGTATGTTGCACAAGCTTCTATACGTTATAGAAGATGTAATTATATTTTCGTGAAATGTCACATGACCAACCAAAGACGATTCTCCTCCTTATAACTTCATCTTACCCCCACCTCTTTTCAATGTCTTTGCTGAAGGAGTTAAATTCATTAATGTACCTTTGGAGACACTGATATAAAAATGCTGCTGTCAATGTTGAAAATTTTCTTTAAAACAAAAATTGTGTTAATGGCACAATTGTTTCTCTCAGCCATTAAATGCCCTATGTACCAGAGAAACAGAAAGACTAAATTCATTAGGAATGAATTATTAACTTAAATCTTCAAGGCAAAAGCTAAAAAAAATGCCCACCCAAAGTGAGGAGAGGCACAGCAGCACATAGCTTCACGCCATTGTCTGTGTGCTATTACAGCTGTTATAACTAATTGATGTACTAGCAGTTAATTAGTAGCCTTGCTTCCCCAAAATGTGTGCAGGACAATTACGCTCACTGCTTTCAAAAGCCTCCACGCGCGAGAGCAATCTTTGGCCACCTCTGCCTTCCCGTCTTGTTGCACCAGCCTTCTCTTCACACACGTCCAGGGAAGAGGAAGTAAAGAAAAGGTGTTTAAATAACATTGAAATGGTCATATTCCGCATTGTCCTCCATTTTCTTTGCAGAACTAAACATCGATGTATGTTTTTTGTTTGGTTAATGGTGGGGGAAAAGATGGAGAGAGGAAGTAGAACGAGCTTGAGACATGCTTGGTTGTAAAAGCAGCCACACCACAGCAAACACAGAGCTATGTGCAGCAGGGTTCTGTGCCTTTCACATACACTGGGTTCTGTGCCTTTCACGTACACTGGGGTGTTCAACTGTGGCCACACCATGGCCAAGAACTCCAACAGCAAATCCAAACAGCCCGATGGGATGTGAACAACTGATGCACCCACGCCACAGGGACAGCACATTTCTCTACACAGAAAATGTAGGTAGTGTGATCGTGATTTTCTTAGGGGTTTCCCATTGTATTCCATTTTAGCTTTGGCTTCCTGGGTTTTGTACTTGTAATCTACAAGTTGACTAGCTCGACCAAGACGAGATTTCCTGTTTTAGGACTTTGGTGTGAACAGCTTCAACCCCTAGGCCAGGTTTAGAGGAACATGTTTTCTCCTCCTCCTTTTATGCCATTTTTCAGAGCAATAAAAATATAAAAATACCATGTATATAATAATCTTTGAGTCAAAGATTGGATTCTACCCAAGCACTATTTTTACCAGCTCCCACCTTGCTGTTTTGTTCTAGTTTCTGTGTGACCCACCTGGGTAGACTCAGCTTCCCATGGAAGGAGCACAGCAGGGAAACTGGCTTCCAAGATCTCGGCTGGAAAGGCACACAGCCTGGTGCATGTGTGATTCCCATACTGTTGGCACGACCTGACCTCACTGGAAGCCATCCTTCCTATTGTCACCTGGAGTTGCTCTTGACTTCCTGGATATGGAGGGCAGATGTTACCTCTTGATATGGTTTGGCTGTGTCCCCACCCAAATCTCATTTTGAATTGTAGTTCCCTTAATTCCCTATGTGTTGTGGGAGGGACTCGGTGGGAGGTAATTGAATCATGGGGGTGGCTTCTCCCTTCCTGTTCTGGTGATAGTGAGTTCTCATAATATCTGATGGCTTTATAAGGAGTGTTTCCCCCTTTTGCTCAGCACTTCTCCTTCCTGCTGTCATGTGAAGAAGAACGTGTTTGCTTTCCCTTCCGCCATGATTGTAAGTTTCCTGAGGCTTCCCCAGCCATGTAGAACTTCAAGTCAATTAGACCTTTTTCCTATGTAAATTACCCTGGCTTGGGCAGTCCTTTACAGCAGTGTGAGAACAGACTAATGCACCTCTCCGCCCTATCCTGAACTCTCCCGGGCAGCTGAACTTGAGTCGCCTTTTCCAGAAGAATGAGCTACAAGAATTTGTGTGTCTAGGATCCTGCTTCTGGCTCTGGAAGTTTTACAATGTGTGGGAGACTGGAAACCCTGCAGGCTAGATAAAGTGGGATGGAGATAAGTCTTGGATATTTGGTTTTACACTCTTGCACTCAGGAATGGAGAAGTGTTCAAGGTGCACTGGCTCATGCATGGCTCGCACACCACTGGTGCCCAATAAAGGTTTGCTGGGTAATGTTGCAAATGGAGCTGAAATATCAACTCCTATTTATAGATGCCCTACTATACTCCACGAAGCACTCTTAATGGGTTTTCTCATTTGAACCTCGCAAACCTGTGGGTTAGATACTATAACCTCCATTTCACCCATGAAAAAGCTGAGGCTCACGAAGGTTAAGTGAGCACTAGAGCAGGTACAGCTCACAGCACTGGGACTCATATCCGGGTCTCCTGGCTATTTGTGCTACCTTCTTATTAGTTCATGAGAAGAATCCTTTTGAATCCACAGCGCATTTTATATCCAGAATACTAGTTTCATATCTAAGGTTGCAGGAACTAAATGGCAATGTGAAGAACACGTGTACATCTACAGCTCGCTCTAGAGACACATAGTCCTGTGGTATCTGAATAAGACTCAAAATCTGGATAAGCTTTCCAGAGAAGGCACCATCTAAGCCATGTTTTGAAGGAGTTCGATACATAAGTAATTTGGGAAAGGGATTTCCGGTAGAGAGAATAGTGTTGTGAAAGGATACAGGCGAGGAACAACGAGGCATGGCTGAAGCCAAGTGTTTATGTAGGCAAGCTAGGAGATGGTAAGGGCTGAGCTGGGGTCCATATGGGCTAACATAGGAGGTGAAATTTATCCTGAAAGGCGCAGGAGCTGCCAAACCGCTGCTGGCAGATGGGCAACTTAATCAACTTGCATCTTGGACAGATCCTGAGGGAAACAGGGCCAGGACAGGTGTGTAGTGCAGTCATCCAATTGGAAGTCAAGTGCAAATGACAGGATCTTCTTTTTTAAAGGCTGTATACTATTCCATTATGTATATATATCATACCACATTTTCTTTATCCATTCATTCATTGATGGACACCTAAGTGGATTCTGTATCTGGGCTACTGTGAATAGTGTTGCCATAAAGATGGGCATGCAGATATCTCTTTGACGTGCTGATTTCATTTCTTTTGGATGTATACCCAGTGGTGGAATTATTGGATCACAGAGTAGTTCTAGTTTTTGTCTTTTGAGGAAGCTCCATACTGTTTCCCATAACGGCTGCATTAGCATACATTTCTAATAACAGTGTGCATGGGGCCCCTTTCCTCTGCATCCTCACCTTCACTTATCTTTTGCTTTTTGATAGTAGCCATTCTAGCAGGTGTAAGGTGATATCTCACTGTGTTTTGGTTTGCATTTCCCTCATGATTAGTGATGTTGAACTTTGTTTCATATTCTTGTTGGCTATTTGCATGTCTTCTTCTGAGAAATGTCTGTTCTGGTTCTTTGCCCCTTTTTAAATCGGGTTATTTGTTTTCTTGCTGTTGAGTTATTTGAGTTCCTTCTATATTTTGGATATTAATCCCTTATCAGATGCCTGGTTTGCAAATATTTCTCCCATTCTGTGGGCTGCCTCTTCACTCCATTGGTTGTTCCTGTGCTGTGCAGAAGCTTTTCAGTTTGATTCGGTCCCATTTTGTCTATTTTTGCTTCTGTTGCTTGTGCTTTTGGGGTCATATTCAAAGAATTATTGCCCAGACCAATGTCATAGAGCTTTCCCCTTGTTTTCTTCTGGTAGTTTTTATAATTTCACATCTTATATTTAAATCTTTAATCCATTTTGAGTCAATTTTTTATCTAGCATTCCATATGTATGTGGATACCCAGGTTTCCTGACACCATTTATTGAAGAGACTCTCCTTATTGTGTGTTCTTGGCAACTTTGTTGAAGATCAACTGACCTTAAATGTGTAGATTTAGTTTTGGGCTTTCTGTTCTGTTCCATTGGTCTATGTGTCTGTTTTTATACCAACGTCATGCTGTTTTGATCACTAGGATGTTGTGGTATGTTTTGAAATTAGGAAGTATGTTACCTCCAACTTTGTTTTTCTTGTTCAAGGTTGCTTTGGCTATTTGGGTATTCTTTTGGGGGATCCTATATGAATTTTATATATATTTTATATATTTTTTCTATTTCTGTAAAAGTGCCATTAGGCATTTTGGTAGGGATTGCATTGAATCTGTATATTGCTTTGGCTAATGTGGTAATTTTAACAATATTAATTCTTCCAATCCATTAACACAGGATGTCTTCAATTTTTTTCATCAATATCTTGTTTTCACTGTACATATCTCTTACCTCTTTGGTTAAATTTATTCCTGTTACTTTATGCTTATAAATGAGATTGTTTTCTTAATTTTTTGGTATGGTTCATCATTAGTGTATAGAACGCTACTGATTTTTGCTGTTAATTTTGTCTCTTACAACTTTACTGAATTAATTTATTAGTTCTAATGGTTGTTTTCTGGTGGAGTCTTTATTCTCTTCAGCCTCAAAAAAGAAGGAAATCTTGTCATTTGTGATAACACAGATGAACCTGGAGAACAGGATGCTAAGTGAAATAAGCCAGACTCAAAAGACAAATACTGTATGATCTCACTTATATTTTCATGTCTGAAAGAGTTGAACTTGTAGGAACAGAGAACAGAATGGTAGTTACCGGGATTTGCTGGGATTTTGGGGGAAGAGGTTGGGGAAGAGTACTCTGTACTTGAGCTTTGCTAAGAGAGTAGATCTTACATGTTCTCACCATAAAAAATAATAAGTATATGAGGTGATGGATGTGTTCATTAGCTTGATTTAATCCTTTCACAATGTATACATATATCAAAATATCACGTGGCATGCAATAAATAGATATGCTTTTTATTTGTCAACTATACCTTAATAAAGCTGAGGGAGAGGTGAGTGGTGCAGGTGCAAAATGAGGCACAGTGGTTAGAGATGAGAGAGAAGGGGGTGAGTACGAGAAGAGGTATCCACAGACTTTGGAGATGAAGACTTGGGTATGGGCATCTCAGCAGCAGTTACTGCACAGGAAGAGTCCTCTCAGCCTGTTCTTCCCTTCCTCACTTTCCGAGCTTCCTCTTAAGCTGCTCAGCAGATGCAGTGGGTTCCCGTGGGCCCACCTCCATCCACTTGCCTGTCCTGTTGGGTCCCAGGCAAGAGTTCAGCTCAGGATCAGATGCCACCCTTGCTATGATGAGTGGTCCTTGTCTGAATATACTGTTGTGGATGGCACAACTATAACCTGTGGTTAAGGGTGGCCCACAGCCTGGTAAGTGGCCTTTTTCCTGAATACCTGAGCCAGGTGAGAAGGCAGTTTCATCTCACATGCCCACCTGACCAAGATATGTCTGCAGCATCTCACCTGCCTACCAGGTGTGTCTACAGCTTCATCTCATCTGCCTACCTGAGCCAGGTGTGTCTACAGCTTTATCTCACCTACCTACCAGATGTGTTTGCAGCTTCATCTCACCTGTCTACCTGAGTCAGGTGGGTCTGCAGCATCTCACCTGCCTACCAGGTATGTCTACAGCTTCATCTCATCTGCCTACCTGAGCCAGGTGTGTCTACAGCTTTATCTCACCTACCTACCAGATGTGTTTGCAGCTTCATCTCACCTGTCTACCTGAGTCAGGTGGGTCTGCAGCATCTCACCTGCCTACCAGGTGTGTCTACAGCTTCATTTCACATGCCTACCTGAGCCAGGCGGGTCTGCAGCTTCCCTTTTTTGTTCTGAGGGCACCACATGTCTAGCCTTCTGTGGATTTATTTCTCCGTCTCTCTAAGCTAGAGCAGTGCTGCTTGTTGCCCGTTGGCCACATCACATACCTATGCCCTTTTCCTCCTGGTGATGGTGTACATGGCAGCCCAGGCGGCCACGCTTCACATTGGGTGAAGAGCCAGCTCTGCTGTGTTCCAGCACGGGAGAGACACTGGCACTGCCCCTTCCTGCCCACCGAGTCGGTATTAGGCCACTATGATGGGCCCACAGCACTGTGAGGTTGGACCATGGGAAGGTATTTTTTCAATAAGAAAAGAACAGATTCTTCTGAAAATATACCTACCAAGATAATTCAATTTCATCTGTAAAAATGGCTTTATTCAGAAATCATCAGTGATATGATACAGCTAATTAAGGCATGCATGGTGTTAACAGTTTCATTAGAGGAGATAATATTGCACAAGAAAAATAAGAAATCATTATGATGAATGTCCCAACATTACATTACATGTTAATGAAGTGTAAATGATCTAATTATTTTTGAAAGAATACAGATTCGATTAAACTGTCGGAATTAAATTGGAAAGGACAGCCGATTGTACTTTTTATGTACAGACAAGTTAACGTTAATTAGGCACAATCTACAGGAACAAATGAGGCACGACCCTCGGTGAACATCGTGGGTCCTTTGCTTAAGGCAGGTTCCATGAAGAATTATATCAGGAAAAAATTGTAAGTCAATTAAATACAGTGCTGTAGCAGTGGGAGGGAGAATGAAGGAAGTCTCAGTTCCCTCCCTCTCCATCTTGGCAGGGTTGAGAGCAGAATAATTCTGCCAGCTTCTCTCCATCACTGATGTCGTAAATTCTGATTCTGCCGATCAGAGGCAGTGACGGATTGTCATTCTACCTCCCTGAAACAGCCTCAAGAGGCAGCACGGCTTGGAGGGCAGGATTTCCACCAGGGGACCAAGCCCCTTGAGATGCCCACTCTGCCAGTGTCCCCATTCAGATCCAAAAAGGGGACACTCTGTGGGGGTTTCACCATCGTTTTGATAACAGTGACTGCCCTTGGCTTCACCATTTCTTTCATGGTGTCATGACTGATTGAGCTGTGAGTCGACTACTTGGGTGCTTACTGTTTCAAATCAATTGACTCAAAAAGAGAGAGGGAAAGAAAGGGAGAGAGAGAGAAGCAGAAAGGAAGGAAGGAAGGGAGGAAGGAAGGAAGGAAGAAAGAAAGAAAGAAAAAGAAAGAAAGAAAGAAAAGACAGGAGGAAGGAAAGAAGGAAGGAAGGAAAGAAGGGTGGAAGGAAGAAAGGAAGAAAAAGAAAAAGAGAAGAAGGAAAATAAATCGTTGTGAAACAAAAAACATTATCTATAAAACTTCATCAACACTTGAACAACACAGACCTATCTTTTCTCTTTGGAAAAAGCCATTTTGAAAATTTTGCACATTCTGTACCAAGCTTAATTTCTGTATTGTTTTTCAAGTTTATAGAATTGAAACCTGAAATTAGATGAGCGCATTTTTCTGCGGGATTCAGCTGCTGGAAGCTGGGAAGCATTAGGGATCATGGCAGCTTTTGCACCTCAGTTTAGCAACAGTGATGCTGGAACACGCTGGTCTGCCAGTCTTGGGGGACATTTTCGGATGGATCAGGCGTGTCGGGGCTGGCCATCTGTGAGGGGTGCTCCAGTGCTCCACTGTGTGGCCAGGTCTGACCGCAGGCCCAGGAGGGCGGGTTCCTTGGTCTTTCTGCCTAATGCCAGAACTGGGGTGTTTACAGGGTCCCCACGTAGGTTTGTCAAAACATCAGACTTTATTTCAAATCTCTGCATGAGATTATGTTTCCAAGATGACCTGAAAAAAATTGCATTCCTGTTTAATTATGAAATCGTCCTACTTTACTGAAGTCAAATGTACAAAAATATGATTAAAAATCTCCAGATCAGAAAACAGATGACTATTTACAAAAAGTGATTGATATATCAAAGGGTTTATTATTTGGGGTCTGGTTAATTCTCGTGATTTATTAAAAATAAGTTATAGTTGGCACCATATTCCATGAATATATTTATTTCCTAAAACAATGTACCCCGGCATCAGCGTTCCCACCCCTTCCTTTTTCTCTGGAAGCCTCGCCAGGGGTAAATGGGAAGGGACAGGATCCTTTGGTGTAGGAACAAGAATATTGCTTTTTACACCCAGCTCCAAAACTTTAGGGTAATTATTAATAATTAGAATTGAGTAGAAACCCCGTACCAAGTGCGGTATTCAATGTCGCTCGCAGTTAACAATGGCTTCCTTCTGGACCCTTGGGAGCCAGAACAAGGGAGCCACACTGCCTTTTTGTTTTAATTTCTGGCAGCAGAAGGGATCAAGATTTAGAAAAAGCATCTAGAGGGAACCACATGCTTGGGCATTACCGAAAAATAAAAAAGCACACACATCAACAACAACAAAAGTCATTTGTAAAATGCATGGAATTTGGGGTTTTTAAATATATTTGGACTCCGCTCAAATGGAATGCTCATAAAAGGTGCTCACAGCAAGCTGGGCTTTTTGTGTTTGAATTTTTTAGTATATGCTAACAAAACTCCACGCTGAAGAATATTCCCAGGCAGAATATTCCCATGGCTGTGAAGCCTGAGGGCCACTGATGACCTCTGGGCACCAGCAGATGCCAGCCAGGCACCAGGAGCTGACTGTGGGTGCAAGTTGATGACCGCTGGGCACCAGGTAATGAATGACCACTGGATACCAGGTAATGACCGCTGGATACCAGGTAATGACCGATGGGCACCAGGTAATGAATGACCACTGGATACCAGGTAATGACCGCTGGATACCAGGTAATGACCGCTGGGCACCAGGTAATGAATGACCACTGGACACTAAGTCATGACTGCAGGGCACCCGGTAATGACTTCTGGACACCAGGTGGTGATGGCTGGGCACCAGGTAATGACCGCTGGGCACCAGGTAATGACCACTGGATACCAGGTAATGACCGCTGGGCACCAGGTAATGACCACTGGGCACCAGGTAATGACCACTGGATACCAGGTAATGACCGCTGGGCACCAGGTAATGACTGCTGGGTACCAGGTAATGACCACTGCATACCAAGTGATGCCTGTTGGGTACCAGGTAGTGGCCACTGGACATCAGGTAATGACCTCTGGGTACCAGGTAATGACCACCGGGCACCATGTAATGACCTCTGGATACCAGATTATGACCGCTGGGCACCAGGTTATGACCGCTGGGCACCAGGTAATGACCTCTGGGCACCAAGTAATGACCACTGGGTACCAGGTAATGACTACTGGATACCAGGTGCTCACCTCTTAGCACAAGGTAGGTGCTGATCTCTGGGCATCAGGTAATAACCACTGGACACCAAGTACTGATCACCAGGTGTTGACCACTAGTGACCCAGGCCAATCATGAAGCAGAGGCTGCAGCACCCTGGCTTTGGTGCTGCACACCCAAGGGCCTGGGACTGGCCCACTGGCCCGGCTTCTCACCCTGTGTCACCCAGGGCAGGACAGGGCTGGTGCTGTGTGTGGAGAGCCACGTCTCAGAAGATGGTTTGCCTTTATTGACCAGCGTGGAGGGGCAGTGGTTGGTCACGGTCCTCTTCACACCCATTTCCTTGTTTGAAAAGTCAGACTAACCTTTGCAGTGTGTCTAGAGGGCCTTCATAGGTGACAGCTGGCCTGCTGCGGATTTGAACTGTGGATTCATACTAGATCAGGCCCTGAAAGCAGCCACTTACAGGGCTGTGGGTGAGGGCGTTGCAATGGGAGAGCCCTGGCAGACAACCGTGGTCAGCTCAGCAGGAGGCCTCCTGGCCCCAGGTTGAAGAGCAAGTTCCCCATCGTGGAGCCAGAGGGGAGCCAGAGGGGACGTGGTCAGCTGTGGCAGGGCCTCACACATGACTGGACCTGGGGATCCTTTTCAACAGCAAAGCTTTGGTCTGAGCAGTGAGGCCGGGTCTGGGTGCTGGAGGTGGCTCACCTACGACAGGACACAGCAAACACAGCGGCCACGCAGCTCCATACATGGCATCGGCCTCCCGGAGGCCAGCACATGGAGCGAGAGCTGTTCCAGTCCCTTCTGCTGAGGGTGGGCGGGCCAGGGTTGAGTGCTGCCAATGGAGGAGGGCAGGGGGTAGGGGCTGGGACCCAGGCGGGGCAGGGTCCCCGAGGACACAGTGGCGCATGGCTCTGTCCCCATCAGGAGTTTATCTTCACACCGTCTGGTCCGTGTGTCTTGGCGGAGAACAGCATGCACGCCCTGTTCATGAGCGTCG
Organism: Macaca thibetana thibetana; assembly: GCF_024542745.1. Classification (NCBI taxonomy): domain Eukaryota; kingdom Metazoa; phylum Chordata; class Mammalia; order Primates; family Cercopithecidae; genus Macaca; species Macaca thibetana. Next base: position 1,418,565 of record NC_065595.1, read on the forward strand.
CCAGGCAAAGTCATGAACCACGTGCTTATTTTCTATTGTACTTAGAAAATTGTACAGGGAATTGCACTTAGAAAATGAAATTCCCTATGAGGAAATACATGAGAAAGATTAGGATGTGTCAGATATCGTATTTTAAGCCATGATTTTCTGAGAAAAGAAATATTTAAAGAGGAACTACACTTTGAAGTGGTAACCAGTGGACGGTTGGTAGAGAGATGTGACACGGTGCCCATGTTTGCTGGTCAAGGGAGCATCATCACATAACCTTCACTTATCTTACTCATTTTGCTTTGTAGTCTGGGGTAACACCAGCTGAAAGCCTTTGAAAATAGCTACCAAGCTGTCAGAAACCATTACAATGTGACTATGTGCACTAGGACATGTCATCCTTGCAGTAAAATGTAAAAGATAGTATTTTGCCAGTAGCTAATAATGCATTAACAATTATTCACTTGTTCCTCCCAGTGGATTCATAGTATAATCCATTTCAGGTGATATTTATGAGGCTTATATTCTGTCTATCAAAGACTCAACTAGGTTTTGCAAATTTCTCACAGAGGAGAAAAATATAATATTCTATTCAATAGTAGTCAAAATAGTAGAATTTTGTTTAACTAAGTCTCAAAGGCAGTTGGATGTTGGGGATAAGAAATACATCTTAGCACTCTTACCTTAGGCTACCATAGCCCTGCATTTATTGAGTCCAGGTCTTTTATTATAAACACTATATCGAATCAGGCGGTGACTGCAGTGTAATACTCTGAGGAACATGGCTAATGTCAGTGTTATTAGCATGGGCAATCAGAGGCTAATTGTAGAACACAGTTAGGGTGTCAGACATATTGTGCACTAATGCCACACATGAAAGATTAATAACAGCAAAAAAAATAAAAAGAAAATCTATGACTGCCAAACTTCACAACCAAGTTGCCAAGATGGTGGCGAGAACTCCATGGGGGAACAAGGCTCGCCAGTCCAAGATGGCTTACAAAGAGAAAGAGTAATTTGTTTCTGTGTTTCTCCCCCAGCATTATGGACATGCTTTTCTGTTCGGTTTAAATTGATTTTTCAATTTGATCTCAAGCCAGACTATATGTGACCTGATGAAATCTCAGCCCTCCGGAGCCTGGATCTTAATCTCTTGTCTAAAATAGTTAGCAGAGTCTGCGTCTCATGTGTGGAAGCAGAATGGACAGCAAACTATTCTGACCACGGCTTTAAATAAACCAATTAGGTGTCTTCCGCTTGTGCACTATGGTGTCAAGGAGCAGTGAAAGCAACAGCCATATCCCCAAAACCCCATGAAGCAAGTAGGCGCTCACCGAGGCCAGCGCTCCTCCCTGCAATCCTGCCCTAGACGAAGCTCAGGACAACCAAGACGCCATCTTCAGAGTCTGGGGTTTGTAGAGCTTCTACTGGGTGTAGACAACCAGGAGCTAGAATTCAGCAGGCGCGAGTGGTCTGAGCAGGCGTGGGTGGTCCGAGCAGGTGCGGGTGGTCTGACTTAGGCTTCCTTGCTCCACAGAGCTGGGGATGGCTGCAGTGATGATGTCAGATGTTTGGAGGGAGGATGCTCTGAAGACCGCACCGTGACCGGAGGGCCGTCAGAGGAAAGGACAGTGCGTGACAAAGGCCACGTGGCCCCAGCGTCAGAGGAGTCCACTCCTTTTGAGGTCAGTTGTCTAAAGGTTGACTTGTACGGTACATGTTGTCTCCTCCTGACTTCACTGTGGTGGGAAATGCAGGGGAGTTCAGGTCTTTAATTAAAACGTGAGTAAATCTTGTTAACATCCTTAGGTCAGGGTGGGTAATGAGCAAACCTCACGTGTCGCAAGCTGCTCCTCGGTCTCTTCTGCCCCCGTCAGTTTGCTCAGCCTGAGTTTTGCCCAGGGGCCCCATGAGTTCCCCACTTCACATCTCAGCAGTTTTCTTCCTGACAAAACTGTAATTTCTGTATCTTTTTCAAGGTGTTTTGCTGAAGCTTTTTCTCCTGACCTCTATTTTCTCTCCCACTCCAAGCTTTCATGTTTTCTTTTTCCTCTAAATTATCTTCAGCAGGAATAAATGGGTGAGAAATAAGAGCAGGAAGAAGAGTCTGGAAAAAGCTCTTTCACCTGGCTCAGGCCTGATCTACACGGTTCCAGGTGAGGCTTAGTTCAGGTCCCATGAGGAATTCGAGGGGATTGGCTATAACTCTTAGACATGACGAGACATGTCTAAGACTCCGCGATTCTATGAGGGTGGTGTAAGGACAGCTTATTCCTCTCAGAAAATACACAAAACGCCTCGGATATGGAGAGGCAGAGATACAAATGTCATCTTCTGTGAGATCAGGAGACACCTATAACCCTATGTAACAATATATGAGGAAGGACTGGCAATGCTATGAAGATAAAACTAGGACTCCATGTACATCACGAGGAGACACACAGTCAAAGACCCCAGACAAGCCTAGCAGAGTTACCTTGCAAGAAGATGAGAAGCAAGGAGAAGCAAGTGTAGGATCTGGTGCTGGACTTGAAAAGGCATGGGAGGTGGGAGGGGAGTTCTCATGGATAAGCCACGCTGGCAGAAAGTGTCTATTGATGTACCAGAGCAGGAAAGTTGCCACAGATTACCAGCAGCCCTGCAGTGACTGAACTCTGAGAAGTAAGAACTAAAAGAATACACATGCTCTCTCTCTCTTACACGCACATGCACACACACACACACACACCCCTATCCATAAGAATTTCTGTTAGTCTGCAACACAGCCCTGGTCTTTCATGCACATACATTTCCTGCAAATATTTGGTTTAGAAAAAAGGAGGTAGTCTTATACTCTAAAAAGCAGAATGTAAGAAAAAGAAAGAATTTTTAAAATGGCAAATGATGAAAGAATGTTCATCAAAAAATGCTGTCATAGAGCTGATGAAAATTGTGACCTTATATATTTTCATGGCTCAAAACACACAGACACTCAGTATTCTGAAGCAATCATTTTCATAAAACAAGAGGCTGAAGAAGGGACGGTAGGTCTAACAACCTCTATGACCAGGGAAAGAAAATGGTATAACAGTTAGAGCTCAGGAAAGAGATGGGTGAAGTGAAGTCACCACAAGTGTTGAGGCCACGCCAGAAGGAGCATAAACAAGACTGAGCCCACCTGAAGTGCGGGGGAACATGGAGCACAGGACTAAGAAGAGTGATCAACATGAAATGAAAGTGGGTATGGAATTAAAAAGGAATAGTCAGAAAGTGTTGACATGGAAGACGGGAAATAGGTATAAAATATGCAGAGATGCATTTTCAAAGAAAAAGATGATAAAATATACTTTAAGATAGAATTCTAAAACTCTTTCCAAGAATAAAAACAACCCTCAAGACTTCAGATTATCCCAGTATAAAATGGCGTAACCATTGTCTTAGTCCACTTTCTGCTGCTATGACAGAATGCTATAGACTGGTTAATTTATAAATAATAGAAGTTTATTAGGCTCCTAATCCTAGAGGCTGAGAAGTTCCAGAGCACGGCGCAGCATCTGGTGAGGGTTTTCCCATGGCTGAAGGCATCGCATGGTGAGAATGCGTGAGACAGAGAAAGTGGGGGCTGAACTGATCCATTATCAGGAGCCCAGTTCTGTGACAATAGCGTTAATTCATTCAGGAGGGCGGAGCCGTTATGACCCATGTGCTTCCAACAGGCCTCTCTCTGTCCAACCCTGAGAGCAATGAAGCTCCCCCCGCCACCCCCAAAAAAGATGAACTTCGGGGGAACATGTTCAACTTACAGCGACAGACCAAACACAGAAAGGCACTTTAATTATGTTATTGGACTATGATGGTTGAGCCTCCAGGCCAAAAAATAATAATAACAATCCAACCAAGATCTCTCAAAATACCTCTCAGAAAAAAAAGTCTGACTAGTTTCAGGCCTCTCCGAAGCAAACGTCTACACTAGAAAACCATTGAGCAATGACTATGATGTCCTCACGGAAAACAAGTGTAGGCTAATAATTTTGTGCCCTGGCAAACTATTAAATATAAAGGCAATAGACAAATAGTTTGAACTTGCAAGACCTCAATTAATATAGTTCTCATGAAAGATTTTAAAGACAGCTGTGATGAATTCTAGCCTAAAGAAACCAACGAAGAAACAGTGGCAAAAGATCGGCAGTGAATTCACTTGACTGGAGGATGAAGAGGGAAGTGGGAATGCTGGTGCCTGTAAATGTTACAGACTCTGAAACTGCAGAAATTATCTAGCAACACTTGAGAGTGGAAGGGGAAAGAGAAGAGGAAAAGTAATACTTGGACTCCACAAGCTGTACAGCCTGGAGTATAAAAGCAAACAAGCAATAGAAGCATAGTAGATTTAAATATGCTGGGTTCAGTGGCTTAGGCTCAGCTTCCCTCAAGTTGTACAGTGTCCAACATGCACACATGCACATGGAAGCTCTATTTCAAGGCAACAAGCTAAACGAGAAAAATAGTGTCCTCAACTAGAACTCGGTGATACGTAAACACAGAAAACGTAAACAGAATATACAGTAAAAGAAAAATGCAATGAAAAGAGCATGTCACAAATGATGATGGAAATAAGACTGCACACCTTTTGCAACTATATTTGTAAATGGGCTAAATAACTATTAAAAGAAAAAAAGCCTTTTTTTTTTTTTAAAGAAAATCACAAAGCAAAACACAGTTATGTGGAATAGACACCTGAAACAAGGTAACTCAGAAAAATTGAAATTAAAAGATAGTATTCAGGTATAGTGGTGCACACTGCATGCAATCCCAGCAACTTGGGAGACTGAGGCAGGAGGATCACTTGAGCCCAGGAGTTTGAGACCAGCCTTGGTAACATTGTGAGATTCTGTCTCAAAAAATTTTTTTTTCATTACAAATAATAATAAAAGAAGAAGACAGGCAAAGGTCTTCAAGCAAACAGATACAAAGAGAACACAAGGAGTAATCTTTTCATTTCATTTTCAGACAAGGCTAACTTCAGACAAAATGTGTGAAAGGAGACAGAGAAAGTTACTTTATAATAATAAAAACTGTAATGAAAATATCTCATAATTTATGAGTATCTATGCATCATGTAATAGCCACTAACATTCAGAAAATGAAAACCATGGGAAATACAAGGAGAAATTCATAGAAACTCATGAGTAACAGGAGACACGATTTCTAGTTTCTCAGTCTTGGGACAAATCAAGATCATGGAATGAAGTATAGACATGGATAATTTAAATACAGTGCATCAAGATAAACATCACTGAGATCCATGTAATGCTTTGACCTACAAACAGGAAATGCAAATTCTTTATATAGGTGATAACTAAACTGTCACAAGCAAAAATTGACTGCAGACAAAAAAACTCGTTAAAAATAGAGCTCAGAATACATTCTCTGATCATGATGCAATGAAGCAGAAATTGACCATAGAATCATAAAACAATTATTAATCACAAAATCATAAAACAAACAGAACACTCACTACCTGATAATTTTAAAATAAAGTCACTTGAGTAAAAAAGTGAATAAAAACTATAATCTCAGAATCTCTCATAAATCAAATAATAATTTTAAAAAACTGTGTGTTACAGCAAATGGGATGCAGCTGCCACAGTCCTCAGAGGAAAATTCATAGCTTAAAATAATTATATCATACTAACACCTAAGAATGAACAAAATACATTAAATGGTCAACAAAAAGAGTTTGCAAACAAAAAGTTAAAAAAATTCACCTTAGGAAAGCAAAAGGAAAGAATTAAAGACAACAATAGAAATCAAGGAATTTTAACAGAAAATAAGTAAAACAAGTACATTCAACGGTAACTCTTTTGGAGTAAAATTTAAAAAGGGGAACAATGGCCCATTATCATATCTTCTCTCTACCCCCACCAACTTCTGCCCAAAGGAGAAGGTGGTGTGAATAAATCAAAGGGAAAACATTTGAAGGCTCAGAAGAGATTCCTTCTCAACTCTCTGCAAATACATATGATAGCCTGAGTGAAATAGTTGAGTTTTCCGGAAAATATGAATTGCCAACACTGACTCCAGAAGATACAGGACATATAAACGGATCAATCAAGGGGTGAAACAGAGAAACAGAACACGCCTACCAGGCTTGCTGTCACCGTGAATTCCATTAATCCTTTACGGGATAGACATGGGCACTGATGTTTACATTGCACCATCCTGTGGTAAGAATAACTTTAGAATTCTTTCGATGGATCAAACATTGACAGCAAAACTGCAAAAAAAGAAGAAAAAGGAAAACTACAGACCAAATCTCATAAAAAAGCGATAAATACCTGAAGCAAAATATTAGAAAACAGAATCTGGTAACATATTCAAAGAGCAATATCACTTAAACAGTGGGATTTATTTCAGGAATCTGAAATTCAATATTCGGAGTTTCACATTAAGATATTTGTTAACATCATTCACTATATTCGTAAAAATCTCCATAGATCTTGAAACAGCACTTGTTAATATCAATATCTAGCTGGGCATGGTGGCTCACGCCTGTAATCCCAACACTTTGGGAGGCTGAGGCAGGCGGATCACCTGAGGTCAGGAGTTCAAGACCAGCCTGGCTAACATGGGGAAACCCCATCTCTACTAAAAATACAAAAATTAGCTGGTCGTGGTGGCGGGTGCCTGTAGTCCCAGCTACCCATGGGGGCTGAAGCAGGAGAATCGCTCAAACCTGGGAGGCAGAGGTTACAGTGAGCTGAGATCATGCCCCTGCACTCCAGTCTGGATGACAGAGTGAGACTCCATCTCAAAAAAAAAAAAAAATTAATATCTATACATGGTTTTAAAACTCTTTGATGATTCCATTTTGCTTGCATTACAGGATCAGCTGTGTCTAGTACTGGGCATAGACAGATGTTTCAACTCAAAGCCGACATCATGTGGAGCGGGAAACACGGAAGCTTTTCCACTAAAGGCAGGAAAATACTAACCAGGGGCCTGTCATCATCATGTTCAATGCTCTGCTGGAAGCACCAGCTAATCCAGCTAGAGGAGGGAGGGAAAGGGGCCCTGGGGATTGGAAAGAGTTAAAATGATCACTATTTTCATAAATATAACCATTTAATTAATCCAAGAGAAATAATTGGAAAGCTATTGCAAACATGAGAATTTTGTGAGCTGGCTGGATATAAAATACATAGAAATTAATATTGTTCATATATATATTTAATTATTCTAGTGGGATATATTTGAATATCCAGTTAAAATGTCTAAAGACCCCATTTGTAATTTAAACAGTTAAATATAACAATGCCAGGATATAAAATACTAAAGGCCTATTTGTTTAAAAATTTAAACCTACTATGGGATATAAAAGAAGAATTGAAAAAGTGGAAAAGAATACCTAGTTGGGAAGATTAATTATCATAAAGGAATCCCGTTTCCCTAAACTAACCTAAATTCAGTGCAATCTCAGTTACAATCCCCACAGAAGATATTAGGAGATTCTGAAGTTATATTGAAAAATTAGCAAAAATAACCAGAAAAATATGGGAAAATAAGTGCAATGTAGCACTACCATATTCTAGATGATAATGTCACATGACACTGTGTGATACGGTTATGTGGCACTACCAGATTCTAGATGATAATGTCACATGACGCTGTGTGATACGGTTATGCGGGTAGATAGGGACTGTCAGTGTGTTATGTGGGTAGATAGGGACTATCATCAATGGCATAGAAGACAGAGTCCAGAAATAGTCTCAAATATACACTGTTAGATGATAAAGATGCGATTTCAAATTAGGAAAAGATGGACTACTCAATAAGTGATGTTGGGATACTGAATAGAACTCTTTTAAAAATAAATTTAAAAAATGGGATCCCACCTCCTACCTTCCACCAAAGTGAATATCAAATGGACCAAGGATTTAAATAATATAAAACTGTAAAAATACTCAACATAAAATTTGTATTTTTCCTGCTGAATCTTGGGCTAGAGTAGGTCTTTCTAAGTATGAAACCAAACCTAGAATATAGAAAATAAAAGATTAAGTGATTTGACTACATTAAAATCAAACAATTCTTAATAGTAAAAATTATACACAACAGAATTAAAAGAGGAATGACAAGTTGGGGAGAATATTTGCCATTTATATTCTAGACATAGGGCTAACTTTCTTAATATGTGAAGGTCCACCAATAAATTAAAAATTTTTAGCAACTTAATAGAAAAATATTCTGAACACTTTATAGAAAGAGAAATACAAATGAATCTTAAGCATGTTAAAACATACTTAACCTCACTCATAAATGGAGAAATGCATTACAATTATACTGAGATTTTTTTCTTCTATTAGATATGCAGAAACCAAAAATTTGCTAACGTAATGGTTTGTTAAGAGGGCAGAGGCAGGCAGGCTTATTGGTTGCTGGTAATAGTATAAATTAGTACACCTTCTACGAAGACAGTTTGTTAATGTACACTGTTAGATGTGTACTGACAAAACTACAAATTTGCACAGTCTTTCACCCAGCCAGTCTACGTATAGGAATTTATCACATACACATATTTAAAACTGTGTGAAATGGTACACAGAGATATTCATCGTGTCATTGCTTTTAGGAGCAAATGATTAAACCAATGAAGAGGGCACTGGACAAGTAATTCATAGTGCAGCTATCCTAAGGAATGCCCTCTGTGGCTGTTAAAAATACGGAGACGTTCTACATGCATTCATGTGAAAATATTTTCAAAATAAAAAAGAAAAATACATGTGGTGGTATGGTATGCGAACCATTTTGGTTTGAGAAAACACTTCTTTTATGCATATTCTTGCCAAATCGGCAATGATGGTTACTTCCGGAGGGGCCTTTGGGTGAGTGAGGTTCTGGTGGTGAGGAGAAAACTGTTGACTTGGATTTGTTGGTACCATTTGATACCTTGTGTGTGTATGACCTAGCCAATAAAAAGAAATAATAACTTTTGGTGGTGGTAGTGGTGGGTTGGAGGACAGAGAGAGAGAGAGAGAGGGAGGGAGAGAGAAAGAGAGAGAGAGAGAGAGAGATACTGAGAGTGAACAATGCTTTAGGAATCCTGCTTAGACATCCTCATCCTCCTTCCCCACTGTGTGAACATTGAAACACTTGGTGAGCTCTGATGACAAGTTTTCTGCTCACTTTGGAGATACTAAGTCGTCGACCATTGTACTTTCTCTATGACTATTTACTTAAAGATGGTGAGGTTGACAATTACAGCTCAAATAACAGCCTTCTTTAACAATTCCTTAAATCCGGCTGGAAAAAATGGAGACCAACTGTCGGGAATAACAGTTTCTGACCGTTCCGATGTTGCTAATAACTGATCTATAGCTGCAGCTATTTTTGCAGAGGTTTGAATCACAACCGTGAAGTCCCTGAGGAATCTACTCCTATTAGCAAATTTTTTTCCTGGAGTGGTCTTATAAACAAAGGATTTTTAGCTCAAGGCTTGGCTACATGGAAAAGAAAGCTGTTAATTTGGTTTGCTTTGCAGGGTAGCTTGTCACTCGCTACACTCCTTTGCATTCTCTGAGCATCGATTCCAGGCCACAATCCATCATTTCTAATTCACATCTTCATGGTGACAACCATAGTGTGCTGTGGTCAAGAAAACCTGTGACTTCTTCCTGAAGGGGAAGACCAAGTGTCCCATAAAGGTATCTTTAAGGGGCAGATGATGTGGACGTCTTACAATTGCCTTGGCTGAGAAACAGCTTCATCCACATGTGATGACACGAATCGTAGACTTTGACTGGCTTTGGAAGGTTGTCGCCCAGACCTGCGGTGGTGTTGACCACTTCTGGTCCATCAGAGGCAGGGGTTCAGCCTCCACGTTTGGTGTTAATGTCAAGCTGAGCGGCCCTGGTATGGAGCAGAAGTTAGTCTTTATTGAATTTATGTGTCATAACCTAGCTAACAAGACTGTGGGGATATCTCACTGGTTTTCACAATAACTCACATTTTACAGATGAAGAAACTGAGGCATGGTGGGGCTGAGCAGTGTGTGCAGAGGTCACAGTTGAGACCTCAGGGGGCCTCATGCGGAGGCCTCAGGCCTGGCTGTGTGGGACTCGGCCCCCGGCAGACGTGTGGTCCTGTATGTCCCTCACACGTGGTTAGTGCCCAGACGGGGAGTTGAGCGTTGCACGCGGAGAGCACGTGGTGTTCAAGGCTCACGTGTCCATGAGGATTTCAGCCGAGCCTTCCTGCAGGCCCCTCCAGATGGAACTGGCTCACAGACACCTGGGACCAGATGTTGCTGTTGTTCAGCAGGCAGGTAGATCTCTAACTCCCAAGCGCATTTGCGCACGAGAAACCGGCATGATCTGTTCCTTGGAAAGACGCCATCCTTTAGAATGGTGTTTTGCAGTCTTCTGCAGTGCTTGGGTTTCATTGGCAATACTAAGGACCACCTCAGAGTGAGGGTGGAGGGCAGGAGGGGGCACCGCAAGGAGAGTACAGGCCTCGAAAAAGCAGAGGTTCTTGTACTGAAATAACTTTGAAAACCACGACTTCTGAGAGAGCATTAAGGTTCTTACAAGCAGGCTGCCCTGGATCCTATTAAAGGGACTTGGGAAACTGGTAAGAGGCAGTTTCCAGGAAGGGATTGCAAAAAGCTGGTTAACTGGAAGGCGTGCTGTGGCCTGAGCGCTGCGGCAGGAGTGAGTCTCTGACATCCTGCAGCGGCCCCGGATTCTGAGCAGGATCACGGTGGTGAGTGTTTCTGGGAGAGGCGCGGACTGGAGGCTGCCCGACGAGGCTGTGGGCACAACAGTCTGGACACGGGTTAGGCCTATGATGGCAGGTGCTGGAGAAGGAAGGCCCCCAACTCTCGTGCTGCAGGGTGGGCGCTAGGCAGCATTAGGCCTTGCTGTTGGGGTGGGCACTGGGCAGCTTCAGGTCTTGCTGTTGGGGTGGGAAGGATCATGTCCCCAGGATGCCCACGTTCTAATCTTTGACCTGTGAATACGTCGACTCCCAGGGCAGCAGGGATAGCAGGGATGTTGCAGGTGCGGCTGAGAACCTTGAGCTGGGGGTGCCCTGGGTTGTGCAGATGGACAAGGCGCCGCACTGGTCCTAGCAGGTGAGAGGGGAATGAACGAGGAGAGGCAGAGTCACAGACCATGTGAAGATGGAAGCAGAGGCTGGCAGGAGACGGGGCTGCCAGCCACAGAACGTAGGCCACCTTTGGAAGCTGGAAAAGCCAAAGATGACAGCGTCTCCCCCAGAAGGTGCAGAGCTCTGATTTCAGCCCAGTGAAGCTGACTTTGGGCTTCCGATCCCCAGGCTGGAGGAGGACACGTTTGTGTTGTGCTGAGTCCTGATATGTGAGGTGCTTTGTCACAGTGGCAGCAGAAAACGAGTGCATCTGCCCAAGGCCGAGCAGAGCGCAGTGGACACCAGGATTCCCAGAGGCGGGAGCCCAAGGCCGAGCAGGGCGCGGTGGACACGAGGATTCCCAGAGACGGGAGCCCCTTCCTTCCTGGGAGGCGCCCACGTGGGACCAGAGCCGGGGCTTCTCGGAGCCGGGGGCAGCACTGCTTGTTAGCACGAAGGCTTCCAGCCCACTCAGTTCTCATCCCCAGTGCTGTGCTCAGCGACTTTGGCAACAAGACTTAAAAATGCTGCGGGGACATCTTGCTGGTTATCGATGCACCGGCCAGAGTCACCCTCCAGCGCACTGCTGCGTCCTAACGAAGAGGCCATCACACCCTGAGCCTCGGCGCTGAGTCTTCTGAATATGATACAAGGCTTTGATTTTACTGTCATTCGCTGAGTTGAGAACAGCGGATGGGGTGTCCAGCGATCCATAGACTGGGAGCCGCACTTCCTGAGCTCTGCTGACTGTACCGACAGCGGCTCGGACTGCGCTTTAGAAGGACAGCACTTACGTGTTATTAAAGACAAAGATTCTCTTTAATTTTGGAGACTCGTGGTGCTGCAATTTTACCCACCAGGGGTTTTCCTCAGGACCCGCGGGAGGGCTTCCTGGAGCCTCTAACATTGGTAGCCCATGTCCAGTTGACGGGCATCTCAGGATGAAAGTAAAAACGTCCTCAGGCTATTGTTTATCTATTTGCAAAAGTTTTGCCTTTAGGGATCACTGACGGCTGCATAAGAAATAATGATTTCAGCGACGCCCCCAACATTTCAGACCTGTGCAGCCCAGGGGGAAGGTGGTCTCTTTCTCTCTGTCCCCCGCGGCTCCAGGCCGTGCATCTGCGTGGGCCCTGCTAAGATGTGCAGAAATCCTCCCAGCATTGTAAAGACGGGCATCGAATTCTCCGGGGCGAACAAAGGGGCCGTGCTTGGGCTCAGGGTGCTGTTCGATCGCTTAGGACGGGGATGAACAGTTTTGGAAGGTGGAATTGAACTTCCTTCCATTATTAAGGTTTTACTACAGACTCCAATCTGTGTAACAGAAAAATGAAGGTGGATTTGAACTTCTTCCACTATTAAGGTTTTCCTACGGAATCCAATCTGTGTAATGGGAGAATATATTTTGTTGACTGGCATCTTAGATCTTTATAGCATTTGCAAAATTATTTTGAACTTTCTTCCTCTAATTGTAATCACTTTCACCAATCATCCTAAGAACTCAGGGAGAATCAAAATACTAGTGTCTCTGCCACATCTCCTCTACCCTCCTGTCCTCTCAGCCACCCCGAGCGTACACAAGCACAGCTGTGGGGTCCCTTGGAGCTTCTGGGGTGCAATTCTGAGGGTCAGATCAGTGTCGACCATTGTGGGGGTCCATCTGCCAGGCACTGCTTTCTATGGAAAGAGAGACTTCAGTCCCCAAGTGTGGTCCAAGAACAGCCCCAGGACTGTCACCAAGGACTCCCTGCCCTCATGCCACCTGGCCCACAGTGGAGGAAGCAGCTGCTGCTTGGCCCAGGGGGTGGCCCGTGGGCACTCATGGAGTAAACCCACTACGCTGAGGGTTTCTGGAGTGACTTTCCCTGGAGCTGAGTCAGGCTTGATGCCCGTGGCCACTGTGCCTGCCAGTATTTGTGAGATGAGGGGTGTGCACCACTGAGACAGAAGGTCTGTGGGACCAGCAGAACCAGCGAAACTCTCCAGGCATTGTCACGGAGTCCTGCTGTCTCCTCTCTCCTGGGTGGCTTGCAAGCGTCAACAGGCTCACAGGATGATGGGGCTGAGTTATTTCTGGGTCTCTGTTTAAGGCTCTGCAGGAAAAGGAATCCCGGCTGCTGGGTGCACACTGAGTTTGGGGCAGTATGGCATGGACACTGGGAACGGGTGGGGCCTGTGCATTTCTCTGTGGGCGAGTCTGGGTTTGCAGCTTCCAGCGGACAGCCGCGAGGTCTGCAGACCTGGGCTGGCTTCACCAGGAGGGACCGGGCCCAGAGGGTGCGGTACACAGGCCTGGGCATTTTTTTCCTCTTATTTTCTCCTATTTATTAACTGTTCTGCTAATTTTCCTTTCCTACTCGCCATCTTTCATTCCTCTGTAATTGGGGAGCAGCCCCTCGCTGTGGCCTTCTCACGTACTTCTTTGCAGGTGTGATGCTGACATCGGGGTCCGTCTTCAGCCTCTGGAGCTGTGCTCTGCTCACAGCAACAGTCAGCAGTGTTTCTACCTGACGCGGCCCGGCAAGGTGTCTTTCGAGGGTGGTTCCAGAATCCTCCTCGTGTCATTGACAAAGGGGGAATCCAGCAATGGGGGGTGCGTGATCGGTACCATCGGCCCAGCAATGGGGGGTGCGTGATCAGTACCATTGGCCCATTCGGTTCTTCAGTGACCCTAGTTGGGGCTCTAATATTATCCACACTTTATGGGAGTAGAAAATGAGATAAACATGAAAAACTAACTTGCTCATAATTATTCTTCTGGGAAGATGAGAGTGGGGTTTTGCACCCTGTTCTACTACGCATGGAAGGTGGCTCTGCAGCATAGAGCCCCTCCGGCCACAGCAGCAGAGTGGACTGTGTGGGCTGTGTGGGACTGTGTGTGGGCTGTGTGTGGGGATTGTGTGTGGGTTGTGTGGGACTGTGTGTGGGGATTGTGTGTGGGCTGTGTGGGAGTGTGTGTGGGACTATGTGTGGGGTGTGTGGGACTGTGTGAGGGGACTGTGTGTGGGGACTGTGTGTGGGCTGTGTGGGGTTCGAATGGGCTGTGTGGGAGTGTGTGTGGGACTGTGTGGGGACTGTGTGTGGGGACTGTGTGTGGGACTGTGTGTGGGACTGTGTGCGGGCTGTGTGGGGACTGTGTATGGGGATTGTGTGTGGGCTGTGTGGGAGTGTGTGTGTGACTGTGTGTGGGAGTGTGTGTGTGACTGTGTGTGGGACTGTGTGTGGGACTATGTGTGGGGTGTGTGGGACTGCGTGTGGGGACTGTGTGTGGGACTGTGTGGGGTTCGTATGGGCTGTATGGGACTGTGTGTGGGCTGTGTGTGGGGATTGTGTGTGGGTTGTGTGGGACTGTGTGGGGGATTGTGTGTGGGCTGTGTGGGACTGTGCATGGGGATTGTGTGTGGGCTGTGTGGGAGTGTGTGTGGGACTGTGTGTGGGGACTGTGTGTGGGACTGTGTGGGACTGGTGTGGGCTATGTGGGACTGTGTGTGGGGACTGTGTGTGGGACTGTGTGGGACTGGTGTGGGCTATGTGGGACTGTGTGTGGGACTGTGTGCGGGCTGTGTGGGGACTGTGTATGGGGATTGTGTGTGGGCTGTGTGGGAGTGTGTGTGTGACTGTGTGTGGGAGTGTGTGTGTGACTGTGTGTGGGAGTGTGTGTGTGACTGTGTGTGGGACTGTGTGTGGGACTATGTGTGGGGTGTGTGGGACTGCGTGTGGGGACTGTGTGTGGGACTGTGTGGGGTTCGTATGGGCTGTATGGGACTGTGTGTGGGCTGTGTGTGGGGATTGTGTGTGGGTTGTGTGGGACTGTGTGGGGGATTGTGTGTGGGCTGTGTGGGAGTGTGTGTGGGACTGTGTGTGGGCTGTGTGGGGTTCGAATGGGCTGTGTGGGACTGTGTGTGGGCTGTGTGGGGTTCGAATGGGCTGTGTGGGAGTGTGTGTGGGACTGTGTGTGGGGACTGTGTGTGGGACTGTGTGGGACTGGTGTGGGCTATGTGGGACTGTGTGTGGGACTGTGTGCGGGCTGTGTGGGGACTGTGTATGGGGATTGTGTGTGGGCTGTGTGGGAGTGTGTGTGTGACTGTGTGTGGGAGTGCGTGTGGGACTATGTGTGGGGTGTGTGGGACTGCGTGTGGGGACTGTGTGTGGGACTGTGTGGGACTGTGTGTGGGCTGTGTGCGGGCTGTGTGTGGGCTGTGTGGGGTTCGTATGGGCTGTATGGGACTGTGTGTGGGCTGTGTGTGGGGATTGTGTGTGGGTTGTGTGGGACTGTGTGGGGGATTGTGTGTGGGCTGTGTGGGAGTGTGTGGGGGATTGTGTGTGGGCTGTGTGGGAGTGTGTGTGGGCTGTGTGCGGGCTGTGTGGGGTTTGTATGGGCTGTGTGGGTCTGTCTCACAGTCCACGCTGGCCCCATCCTGGAGTCTCTTGCTTTGGGGACCCCTGTTGATTGGGTGGACTGTTCATTGAGGACGGTCGTACTGACTTGGGCGTCAGGAAGGGCAGGGAATGCGGGCCTCTGTGTGTGAAAGCTGTGTGGACAGGTCTGTGGCCAGGGCAGCACCTCACTGAGGACCACAACAGCACCCTCTCCAGCGCCTCGATGTGGCCACTTTCCCCGGAGCAGACAAATGTCAAGGGAAATGAGTGAGGCAAACACAGTTCAAGATCCTGTGCTTTTGTCAAGAGACTAATGTGTAAGCAGGATCACCAACCTGTTAATTCCAGTTAAGAAACAGCTGTGAGCTGAACCGCGGTATCCAAACCATAGGCAAATCCGTTCTGTAGAAAGGGTTGCAGCAGCATGGTAACGAGAAGGTTTTCTCAGGTGTGCAGGAGAATTTGAGTGTGGGTCGCGTGAGGAAGCTCTCTTGTCCCCTCCATTGTGCACACAGACCCAGGGCCCTTTCTTCAGCGAGCTGCTCATGGGCCTGCCTCGGGTGTAATTCCTGCAGACCCAGCTCTTGGACCGGACTTGAGTATAGCGTCCTGGCCACAGCGTGAAAAGCCCTGTCTCTGGGAGAAGAGAATGTGCAGACACTGTTTATTTCTGACCTGACGTCCTCAGAGAACAGCGTTGGCCTGGCCTCCACGTCAGAGGTGTGTTATGTCTGAGCTCAGGGCCACACGGCAGCCCCATGCCACGTGATGCTGACTTTCGACCAGCTCCTCTTCCCTGCTTCCTAAGACAATTCTACCCTCTAGCGTGTAGGATTCCCCTTGAGCTCATGGTAAGTGCGAGGCGATGTTCTTCCCGGCATTGTGTGCACCGAGGTCACCTCACAAGACCTTGTCACTGATCACTCACTGCTGTCTCCTCCTTTCCGGGGCTGGTAACTGGAGACACTGGGATACCTTCCTTCCAGGGCAGGATTTGACTCTGTTCTAGAGTCGGTCATTTTATGGGGAGGCCCCTGTCTTGAGCACAAGCCCACAGAAGGGCCTACCTTTCCCAGCTTATCTGATGGGCACTCCTGCTCAGTATCAGACTGTGCACTCCTGGGAGGTGTGGAGATTCTGGGATCACAAAGAGACCAGAGGCTCCCATGTCCATCCCTCTTGGGGTGCAGGGGGAAGCCCCTGAAATTTGTGGTAACAAGGTCTTATAAACTCGAAGTCAAACCCCAAAATCCACCACTTTGGATGCGTCAGCTGGTTTCTCTGCCTCTGGTCTGGTTTTTGTGTGGGGGTGGCCACAGATCGCTAGAGTTTGGAGAAGTAAATGAGATAAGACAGCTTTGGGACTCTGAAAGCAATCTTTGCTGAATTGCAAAGTGGTAATATTATTGTTTGATGTTATTGCAATTATTTTGCCCACACCCTTTTAAATAATTATTATAACTTGTGCAATTGGAAACCCCACTCTCCCCACAGCCAGGTGCATTGCCCGGGGTATCGTTTACCCTGACTTTCTTCCCTGGTTGCCTTTTATCTCCAGTCTCGGTCAGGTGGCGACTGGCCTAGGAGGGAGGGACGGCCAGGCCTGACTCTGTTCTGAACTGATTCTGTGACTTTCCCAGTCATTGTATTTCTGTTGGTCTCTGTTTCCTCATTTGTTCCATGAGACTTGACTAGCATATCTTTAATATTCCTATCAGACCTGACATCCTGGCAGTTTTCAGCTCTCATGTCAGCAGTGGAGGTCAGGAGCAGGATCACACAGAACCAAGTTCACAGCCCAGATCCCCACACTCACCCAGGCAACCTCGGACGGGCTGCCCGTCTCGCAGAGGCGTGCTGAGGCCTGCGCTCCTGTGGGCCCCTGGGAGCCCAGTGGTGCGTTTTCAGGAATTTTGTGAGCCAGTTTTTAAACACTGACACTATTAAGGATCAAATCATTTTAACCTACAATTATATATATTATATATATAAATGTGCTGTGTTTGCATAACAAATTATGTGAACTTACTTATAATTAGCAATAACTTACATTAAGCATGACGGTAACAAACACGGAACCTGCTCTCCTCGCACTGTGCAGGGCATGGACCGCATTTCACGCTTATGGGGAGGAAACCCTCCACCCATGTTGTTCCCGCACCGTCTCTTCCTAAGCCCGTTAGTGATGTCTACTTGCTACCTTGGAATCGGCCATGATGGGGACCCCATGGAAACTGGAAACCACCGCACATCAGGACTCAGAGCTGGGATCGAATATTTACCCACGACGGCTGCCCGGAGGCCTCGGCTTCCCTGTCTACGATGGGGCAAAATGACGGTTGGCAGAGTACGTCTGAGCTTGACATGGAGCCGTGTGGGTGACCAGGCGCAGAGCCGGTGTCCGCAGATATTCACTGCTTCCCTCTGGCTTCGCTTGTGACGAGGGAGGAGGGGCTGGGCTCACACAGGATAAAAATGTTTCCTTACAGCAGTGGTTTTCTCGCTCCAGGCAGGTTTGTTAAAAGACACCACCCTGCTCCTCACTCCTAAAGATTCTGATTCTGTAAGCCCAGGAATCTGCATTTGAAAACATCCTCCAGGGTCCCCAGATCACCCATGTTCCCCAGAGGGTCCTGGCACCCAGGCCACTGAGCCCGGGCCACGTCCGCTGGTGCCAGCCCATTCCTAGGCGACGCGTCCACGGTGTGCGCTGCAGAGGGGGCAGGGGCCCTGGAAGGCTGTGAGGCGACGGGTGCTCATTTCTCCTCCAAAGCCGGTCCTGCGTCAGCTGCAGCATCACGGCTCAGTCACTGCAGGAAATCGCAGCACGCCTCGGTTCCGGAAACTCACACCCAGAAAAGAGCAATGAGTGGCCAGGCGCGGCGGCTCACGCCTGTCATCCCAGCACTTCCGGAGGCCGAGGCAGGCGGATCACAAGGTCAGGAGATCGAGACCATCCTGGCTAACACAGTGAAACCCCATCTCTACTAAAAATACAAAAAATTAGCCAGGCGTGGTGGTGGCGCCTGTAGTCCCAGCTACTCGGGAGGCTGAGGCAGGAGAAAGGCGTGAACCCGGGAGGCAGAGCTTGCAGTGGGCAGAGATCGTGCCACCGCACTCCAGCCTGGGCAAGACAGCGAGACTCCGTCTCAAAAAAAAAAAAAAAAAAAAAAGAGAAAAGAGCAACAAAAAGATCCGCCAGCGGCAGCTCTTGGAGGGTGACTCCACACCTTGCAACATGGGACAATCGGGGTGACTGTGGCCATTGAGGCCGATGACTGTAATGACTGCACGGGATCTGACCACGCTCCCCTCTCCGTGGGGCAAACTCGGGCAGTTGTTCCCGTCTCCGTCAGCGATGACACGCTGTTGCCTGGAACCCCGAAACAGCTGTGCACCCGTGAGCGTGCACCGCCACCGGTGCCAGGGGCCTGGACCTGCCTCCCAGGATTCACTGCCTGCCGCCCACGTCAACGGGGCCTGCACAGCAGAAAGCGGAGGCCCTGTTCTGCACCCAGGGGGACTCTCCCGGCTCAGAGCAGAAGAGGCTGGGCAGATTCAGAGCAGGAGGGCTTGGAGGGTGGGTGTGAAGTGGGGGGCACGAAGGATAAAGCCTCCCCCAGGTGCCTGGCAGGGCATGGAGCTGTGATGCTGAGCACCCCTCAAAGTCTGTGGCTCTCGGTTCAGCCTCCCTGCTGTGGGGGGCACCGTCTCACAGGCATGTATGTATTTAGCTTCTATGTAACATGTAGAAAGCTAATCTACACGCCCACTATGTGGTTATACAGACATAACTTATAGATATGTTATATATATATTTTTATATTTATATATTTTTTGCTCCTTGATAAGAAGTTCTTGGGAGGTGACAATGACCGTGGATCCTGCCTGGGAGCCCTGTCCCCGTGCAGTCTGTTCAGTTGCAGCCCTGTGTGTCAGACATCTCCGTTTGCTCGTCTGCAAAAGTGAAGCTGGACGATGTCCCCCAAGATCTTTCACTCGTGCTGAAGTCCTGTCCGTCCTCGGTTCACAGCCTCCTCCACCCTGTCCTCAGATGATTCTTAAATGCAGTGTGTTTGGGCAGTTGGAGTCCTGGCAAAGACAAGGCCCCTGCCCACCCCCGGCTTGCGTGACTGTGCCAGGCAGTGCGGCGAGATGGAGCCCAGTGGCTGGGCCGTGAGAGTCCCGAGGCTGTGAGAGAACGCTTTGTGGGAGGGATCTGTGGGAAACCAAGAGGCCATCTGTTCCCGAAGACGGGCGCGTTGCTGTCTTTCATGGCTTTTACCCCGAAAGTCCCACAAAAATGTCCCACAAAAATGTGACTCTTGTTTCATGATGATCAGCTGAAATCAGACTGGAAGATGGAAGCCAGGAGTTGGAATTTCGATGGGTGTGAACTTCACCAGGTCTTGAATGGAGTCGGATTTCCTGCTTGCATAGGACTCGGTGCCTGTCCAGGTGAAAGGTGTGTAACAGGCAGGTGCTTAGAAAGACCGCGGCCGGCGCATCCTGGTACCAAAGCCTTGGGGATTCTCTGGGCCTCTTGGAGCCCAGCTGTCCTTATCTGTGAAGCACCCCATTACCATTCAGAACACAGGGCATGCAAAGCACCCAGCCCTGGAGCCCAGCATAGATAGGCAGGTGTCAATAAATAGCAGCTGTTGTGATGATTGATTAAGAATCTGTGTTTCCCTGGATGAAATCTTCCGGTGAAACTGAGAACACAGCTTGGCACTTTCTTCAAACCCACATCATTTCAATATGTGGCTACATACCTTTGCTGACATTTAACCTAAACTTTCATGTCCATGTAAATTTGTAGAAGCAAAATGTTTAGTTTGTCTTGTAGGTCAAGGAGGCCTCTAGGTGCCTGGATATGTCTTGTGGACAGGGGGCTGCGTGATAATGAGGAGAGAGTTTTTGGAGCACTCACTGTGAGCCGTGATCGCATGTAGCACTCCATGGAGGCCCGGAGAGACAGGCTCCATTTCTCCCTTCTGCACAGATGCGGATACGAAGTTCTACAGAGCCCAACAGTTTCTGAACGTGTCGGAAAGCTGGTCCTGAGCAGACAGTGAGGGCGGAGGTGAAGAGTCTACAGGGCAGCCAGTGCCAGGAGGAGCTGGAGGTGAAGCGTCTACAGGGCAGCCAGTGCCAGGAGGAGCTGGAGGTGAAGCGTCTACAGGGCAGCCAGTGCCAGGAGGAGCTGGAGGTGAAGCGTCTACAGGGCAGCCAGTGCCAGGAGGAGCTGGAGGTTTAGATCACAGAAAGGACATTGGCCTTTCTCTGGGTGAAGTGGAGACGGTGGTAGGTTTAGAGCCACAGTCTGATTCAGTGTGGAAGAATCGATTAGGCTGCTCTGTGGAAAATGGTCAAGGACGGGGCCGGTCAGTGCAGGAGGCCAGTCAGGCCGATGCCAAAGCACCAGTGTCTGAGTATGGTTTGAAGATGGTGTTAGTGTTCTCTGGAGAAACAGAACCAACAGGTCCAGAAGTATAGGCTTATTAAAGGAATTGGCTACTGTGAATTTGGAGGCTGAGGAGTCCCAGCACCTGCAAACTGGAGACCCAGGAGGGCTGATGGGGTCCAGTCTGAGCCCAGGACCAGGGCAGCATCCTGGCTGAAGGGTCAGGCAGGTGCATCGCCCACTTGCTGAGCCTTTCTCTTCTCTCCAGGCCTTCACCTGATTGCACGAGGCCCACCCATGCTGGGAAGGAGAATCTGCTGTGTGCAGTCTCTCCAAGCAAATGCTGATCTCCCCCAGAAACACCCTCACAGACACACCCAGAACAGCATTCCAGCAAACAGCTGGGCACCCTGTGGGCCCATGGAGCTGACACACAGCATTAACTGTGGACCCACAGATGAGTCAGCTGTGGGGTGTGAGGGAAGACCAGGCACCAGGA
Organism: Macaca thibetana thibetana; assembly: GCF_024542745.1. Lineage (NCBI taxonomy): Eukaryota > Metazoa > Chordata > Mammalia > Primates > Cercopithecidae > Macaca > Macaca thibetana. The sequence goes on from NC_065595.1 coordinate 1,439,960, forward strand.
ACGCTGCAGGGCCCTGCACAGGAGGAACCAGGAACGCTGCAGGGTTCTGCACAGGAGGCACCAGGAACACTGCAGGGTTCTGCACAGGAGACACCAGGGACACCAGGAGCGCTGCAGGGTTCTGCAAAGGAGGCACCGGGACACTGCAGGGCTCTGCACTGGAGGCACCGGGACACTGAAGGGCCCTGCACAGGAGGCACCAGGAACACTGCAGGGTTCTGCACAGGAGGCACCAGGAATGCTGCAGGGTTCTGCAAAGGAGGCACCAGGACACTGCAGGGCTCTGCACTGGAGGCACCGGGACACTGCAGGGCTCTGCACTGGAGGCACCAGGAACGCTGCAGGGCTGTGCACAGGAGGCACCAGGCTCCACCTCACAGACAGGCGGTGGGAGGGTGGGTATGGGGGCAGGGGGCGGGATGGGCCCAGGGCTGCAGTTTTGGGAGGTGGAAAGATTCTGCAGGTGGATGGTGGTGATGGTTGAACAGCAATGGGTACTTAATGTGCTGAACCGTGTGCTTAAAAATGGTTAAATGGTCAATTTTATTCTGTGTATATTTTACCACACTTCTAGGAAAGGAAATAAAACAAACAAACAAAACCACATCCTGGGACACCATCGTAAAAATAATTGAACCATAAGTTGCATTTCATGGCCGATGCTAAGAATTACAGTGTTTGGGGGAGTGTGGGTGTCGGCGTGGGCATCCTGCAAGCTGCTGCTGTTTCTGCTGCTGGTGAACGTGGCTGGCTTCTTACTGGCCATGCTCTGACCTGGCCTTCACACACTTGTCAAAAAGCTGCACTGAAGGCCTCTTGTAGGCGTTTTGCTGGACTGGACAATTTCAGGAAGCACAATGACAATGTATAAAAAGGTCAAAGTATTTGGCTGGATTTATGGGGCATTAAGAAACCACTGCAGTGGAGATGGCAGAATTAGGGAAGTAATTTCCGTGGGCACCCGGCAGGAGCCTGCTGTCAAGGTGAACGTGTGTGGCTTCCTGCAGAGTGTCTGCAGAGCGCCCCTGAGAGGTGCCAGCCACAGTCCCTCCCACCACGAGGCTTCCTAATCAAGTGAGTTGGCAGCACACAGCAGACAGGAGCCCCTGTGGGCATTTGAGTCTTTGGGGTTTAAGTAAGATAAATAAATAAAAAGCTAATGTTTCCAGTGATTCTCAGGGGAACTATGATTGCATTAGATATGTATTAATCTATCTATCTATCTCCTAGTCTAGCCATATCCGTGAGGAAGCCGGCTCATCTCTAAGGCTGACTGATGCTGAAATGTGATAACCATAATACTAAGAGGTCAACCGCACTGAAGAAGCACCAGGAGAGGCTGCATTTGACACAGCGCACCCAGTGAAAGCGTAGCCTGATTTACTGGGACCGTTCCACCTTCCGTGGCCGGGGAATCACTGCCAGTTTGGCCTTGTATTAAGAAATATAATTCCATAGGCTGGCATAGCTGAAAGACTGTGCCAATAATCAGCACCAATAATTAATCCGAATACAGAAAGTGAAAGAAGATGTGGGGAGGGTGGAATTTGACATGGGGAGATCGTCACTGTAGCTGCTTCTCCATCTTGCTAAAGCAACTGTCCAGACTGTCTATGAGCAAACTGAGCTTGAACCCGTATCTGCCAGATGCACCTGCAGCATGTGTGATCATGGAGGGTCAGTTTGCAAAGGATTTTAGGGGTATTATTGTTATGCCAAAGCTAATTAAATAAGAAAATCACCAGTAAGAGTTTCCAAGGTGGAGATATTTCCCTCTGTTAATACCTGCGCAAAGTCCTCAGACATGCCCAGGAATGGTGTTGATCAAACTAGCTTTAGCAAAACCATCTTCCAGCAACACACATTACACAAGCCAGTCCCGCTGTCTCCTGGAGCTCAGCCCTTAAGCTGCCAGACCAGGCCCTGGTTGTTAAAAACGGTAAAAACCACCTTTCTGATAGATTAAACAATACAGCAAAGCATAGTGCTACCTAATGCCGGCAATTAGAGAAGGAAAAACATTACAAATAGATGGAAGCGCCTTTAAGCTCTCTCCTCCCTCCCCAAAGCCAGCCAGTGCCATGGCTTTATAACCCCGTGAGTGTGACTTGCTGGTCCATGCGTAGCTTCTGCAAGCTATGGCATCCCTCCAGCATTAGGGTTTGAAGAGCTGTCACTGTTGGGGGCTCTCTCCCCTGCCGCCCCCATGTTACTCAGGACATTCTCTGGCACGTGAACGTCTCCCTGCATGGCTCCCGGAGATCCCGCTCACACGGGACGTGGATGCTGTGCGTTTCGGGAAACTCTAGCTGTGCCTTTCCTCTGTTCTTAGGTCACCATGACAACAGCATCTGTGACCAGATGTGCGGGGCTTTCCCCCCGCTCAGCAACAGACACCAGCGGGGTCCTCTGGCCGAGTTCCGACACTGTCCACCCGGAGACAGCGTCAGATCCACAGGTGAGGGCTCGGTCCTCAAGGTTGCCCCCCACACCGGCTGCAAGTCTGGGCTCCAGAACTTCTGACCAACTGGCTTCAAATTGGGCTTCCCATGCCCCTTTCTTTGGGTTCGATTAATTTGCTGGTGTGGCTCACAGAACTCAGGGAAACACTTGTGTCAATTGGTGTATTATCAAGGATATTGCAAAGGATACGGGGGGAGGGGCATGGAGCTTCTGTGCCCTCATGGGCGCTCCGTCCTTCAGGGACCTTGGCGTGCTCAGCTCTCGGAAAGCTCAGACTCCATGCTCTTGGGCTCCTATGGAGATTTCATTACATAGACATGATTGACAGCCATGCAGAAATGGGAATGGACAAAACCTGCAGGAACCAACCCCGGCAGGGCCTGTCTGCTCAGACGTATCCCGGCCTCTGTGCAGATTCCTTCCTGCAGAGTGTGGGGCGGGGCCCTCTCTGGAATGAAGGTCTTCTGATCCACAGTCAGGTTAGAGTCCTGCCTTGGGTCAGGCAAAAGAAGGACAGGAGACGATCAGAGATTCTGGTTCCCAAGGCCCACGGGGTCCCAGCGTTATCACAAAGGCTGCGGGAGTTGGGAGCCAGGGCCTGTGGATGGAGACCACTGTGTCCCCTAACACCACCTGCCCGGTCACTGCCTCCATGGCACTCCTATGCCATTCTCTTTTGTCACATCCTCAGCGACAAGGAGCATCCTCTGGTCAGAGTCCCGGTGACCGGCCAATCCTAAGGACGCCCCGCACTGGCCATTTAAAGCAGCCAGGGGCCTTGGTGTGGGACAGGACGGCCGCAGCCCTGCCTGTCTCCACGGAGCTCTGCCCTCTTGGACCCCAGGCTAGCTGCGCAGAGCAGGATCTTCTGGCGCCAGTGTTTGGTGGGAGCACATTACGCAGGCGGAAAGTATTTATTGATGGGCTCTTTATCACAGATGTCACCTGAGTAAAAATAATTCTCCAGGACTCCAGTTGGCTAAAACACGGAAACCAATAATTCAATGCAAGGTGTCCATGGCCACACGCGAGTCTTCCTGTTCTGAGAAGGGGTGCTCATTCTGTGAGGTGCTTACGGCCTCTGTTGTCCTCAGCATGTCAGGGAACCCTGCCAGGCTGTGACCGCACTCCTTGCAGCCTGGCAAATGGGCAAATGGCTGTACTCCTGCCTATGCAGAAAGCCTGGCCATGGCTGTGCCATGAGCCCCTGCTGAGCTGAAGGGTGGCAGTGTCCCTGGGACAGTAGGTGCACTGCCCAAGGGGCCTGGGGCTCACTGGCCTGGAGCCTGCCCTGTTCCACCCATGTGCGTGCACGCGCGTTTGCATGTAAGGAGCTGTATGTCTTGAGCCTCCCGCAGCGCAGATACCTTCTGGCTGTCGTGTAAACCTCAAAAACGCTTCTATACAGCTACTGCGCGGCAGTCACATCCACTTTCCATATGAAGAGGCAAAGTTCTGTTCCTTATTGGCTTAGTTTTTAGGACAGCAGAGGTACCTCTGAGAAAGCGTCCCTGAGTCCTTCCTACTCCCGCAGCGCTCAGGGCCTTGGATGCACCATGCGCCCGGCTCTCCCTTTCCTTCCCCCGGACCCCGATTCTCCTGGGCTTTGTCTGTGTGTCTCAGAAGGGAAAACACGAGGGGTCTTCCTAACACTTAGCCCTTCCTCTGAGGGAGGCAGCAGGCGCCAGGCAGGCAGATCCAGGGAAGGGAACACGGCCAAAGCCTCATGCCCGTGGGCCTGGGAGGCGGGCAGCGCAGGGCACAGGAGGGCCCCTTCCCGCATCCAAGCGTGGGGAGGCCGGTGGGTCCGGACGACCTGCGGGAGCAGGCGGGGATTCCTTGGAGAGAACACCGCCTGCGAGCCTCCCTGTGCGCTGGGGTCTCCGAGGGGGCCTCCCTGTGCGCTGGGGTCTCCGAGGGGGTCTCCTTGTGCGCTGGGGTCTCCGAGGGGGTCTCCTTGTGCGCTGGGGTCTCCGAGGGGGTCTCCACGTGCGCCGGCTCGGGCTCGCCTTCCCCGGGCTCTGTGTGCTATAACTAACCTCCTTCGCTGGGAACGCTGTGGAAGGACCCAGAGTCACCTGCCTCTTGGTCTTGCGGGAATGACGAGAGGAGCACGAAGCGGGAATGACGGCCCCAGACAACCACGGGGACACGACGCACGCGGAGTTTACATTTAAGTCCCGGGAGAAGCGAGTGTGCGGTGCTCGGGTGTAACCCGGGGGGCGCCGCTGGAGGGGCTGGGACTTCCCCTGGCCTTTCCCACTCGCAGAGGTGTCTCTGCCAGGCCGGGAAAGAAAAGTGCAGGCGGGAAGCGAGGCTGGCGGCGGGCCTGGAGCTCAGGGGACAGCAGGCCCCGGCGGGCGTGAGGCTGGGCACGGGGGCGGGAGCCCGGGTCCCGAAGGCCAAGGATGCGCGGTGCCAGGCCGGGCCCAGCACCGAGGGAGGCTTCGCCTGCCTGCTTTGCGCCATCGCTCGGCTTTGAGTCCCTGTCATTCAGATGACAAGTGATGATTTTGAGAGCTGACCCTCGTCTCTCCCTTGGAAAGGACAAATAGAAAAGTAATTATGGATTTCTGCGTTTTCAGATATTGGTCCTTATTCTTACCCAGAACTCAAGAGTTTTTCATGACGTGGCTCATGGTTAGAAAACTGACATTCAGCTGGTAAAAAACTCCTTGCTTCCGTGTTGGAAATTGAAGTTAACGCAGAAATGACGTTCAGGGCGGCATCTCTCCAGTATTAACCCTGGGATTCCGAGTATGGACGTGAGGACGGGGTCAGATTTGGGTTCTAAGATCTCCCTAATGTTTCCTTTAGGTTCTGGGAGATTTTAGAAATGCAGACTCGATTCTGAGACAGTGACATCAGGTGAGGAGGTCTGGGGTTTCACAAACAGCACATTGCAAAAACTGGAAGAAATAAACATGTTTCTTTCTTTTTCTTTCTTTCTTTTTTTTTAAATCCTCCCACACAAAGAGATTCAGTCCCTTGAAGAGAAAGATAATTAGTTATGGATCTCAGATGTGAGACAATAAATGTTGTAAATGACTAAGAATAATTTATGTCTAGGTTCCAAAATGGTCAGAAATGAAAGATCAAGGGGGCAGGCGTTCAGCCACAGGGCAGCGGTGGGATTGGCAGGGGCGGTGGTCTTGCAGGGAATGCAGTGTCAGGCCAGTCTCCACCAGACGTGCCTGAGCAGCCCTGGTGGGGAACCGGCACCGTCTGTATACAGGTTTTGATCATGGAATGCAGTGTCGGGCCAGTCTCCACTGGATACGCCTGAGCAGGCCTGATGGGGAACTTGCACCATCTGTGTGCAGGCTTTGATCGTTTTGAGGGTGATAGAAAGAACGTAAATCTACTAATAATGTCTGAGAGCAAGTGCTCCTGAACAAGCTCTGTATTTGGGTGACTTCCCTTAACTTTGCAGATGCTTCCCAGAAGCCCTTGACTCTCTGACTTTTAATTCCTAATTTGAGATACATTTTTCTAGACTCATTGACTTCATTCTGATACCATCAGTGAATTTAGGATGAATGCCACTCTCTTGGTGGAAGGATGAAGAGTGCTACATCTCAGGACACGTGGAAAGAGGACGCACACTCGGACACTTAAAGTAACTCCACCTTGAGACGTGGAAAGAGGACGCACACTCGGACACTTAAAGTAACTCCACCTTGAGCAGTTTCGTCAACCCCAGAGCCTCCCGTTGACTTGGACTGGGCACTGCGGGTGTTCCCTGAGCACTTGCATTTGCCCGACGCCAACTCCTGCATCTTTGTGCTGTGTGGTTCTCTGTCTTCCCCTGAGAAACCATCCCAGCACCCCACTTTCTAGATGAAATGTCATGTCCCAGCCAGTATCTCAAAAGCCACTGGCAACAATTTGGCATCCCAAGTGAAGCAGGACATTGATGTGAGCCGGTGGAGATGCAGTTCTGGAACCACGTGGCAGCAGTAAATCTCCACGCTGTCGTACAAGTTGGCGCAGCCCAATTTAGTCATGGTCTTTAAACAAGGAGTGCAGAGGCACAGCCTGAGTGAATGCCAACATCAGCCAGTCCCAATGAGAGCTTGAAGCAGATTCTATCATTTTCCGGGGGGGGGGGGGAAAGAGGCAAAAGGAAGGGATTGCTCAAGTGACAGCCGGCACCCTGCCATCCTCGTCTGGGGGAATAGAATTACTCTCCACCTGCCAGGCACTGGAGACAGTCAGCTCAGCCCCCAAGGGGTTCGGGCCCTGGTGGAAGTCAAATGTGTGCTTGGACCAAGCGTGCTAAGCACCAGAGGGAGGACCTCGGTCAAATTATATGCATTTCCTGGAGTCTCTGTTTCCTCATCTCTAAATTGGGATTAATAATCTTATTAGCACGATTGTTTGGCGAGTTAAATGTAATAGTTAAATAAAATAAAAATAGTTTCATAAATGATATCATAAACCAGAAATAAAAGTCAAAGCCCCCCCACCAGCCTGCAACCATCTGAATGGACGTCCTCCTCTGCCAGGGCACCCTAAAATGTAACCTGAAAGACTGGTTCAGGCCAGGAAGAGGGGGTGGGCGTGCCTCATTGTACCCTCCAGCAGTACCATCAACACAGACCTTAAGTCTGATGAGAAACATTTACAGTCTCCTCTCTCTGAAGCCTGCCACTTGCATGATAAAACCTGGGTCTGCACAGCCCCTTACCTTAACCCAGACATTCCTTTCTATAGATAGTAACTCTTTCAACCTATTGCCAATCTGAACATTTTTAAATCCATGTGTGATCTGGAAGAACCCCGCTTCCAGCTGTCTGCCCTTCGGGATGGAACCGTGTAAATCTTAAGTGTATTGATTGGTGTCTTGTGTTTCCCAAAAATGTATAAAAGCATAAGCTGTGCCCCAATCACCTTGGCCACACGTCAGCCACCTCCTGCGGCTGTGTCATGGGCAAAATAAACTTTCTAAATTGACTGAGGCTTGTCTTAGATACTTTTTGGTTTACAATATGGAAAGGACATAGTGCTCAATAAATCATAAACTGTAACTAACCTGAAAGCAATGATAACTCAGCTAAGCTCAAGTACTACTTACCTACTGCCCCTACACCCTCGCCCCCCTACCTTCTCTGACTCTGCGCTATGACAGATTACTGTCTCACTAGATTTGAGGAATGTCATTTTTTCTTTCAAAGTGAGAATCCCACGGTAAGAGCTGATCCCTGGAACCAAGCACAGCTATGATTTACAGGCTCCCACACTCTGGGGTTGACACACATACATTTTTGCTTGTGCAAGGCTTATCCTGTTAACTTGACCTTCTAAGAATGCCCTTCCGTGTGTACACAGCTCCAGACTTGAGGCTTGGGCTGGCTGGTGGCTGCATCACCCTCGCTCGGTCCTGGGCGTCAGACACACATACCCTCCTGAGCCCAGGGGTGCTTTGGACACAGAGCTGGCTTTTGCACCTTTGGCTCTATGGTTTTTGTCTCTATGTGATTCTTTCAACTAATCATTCCTGAGCCTCACTTATGGTCAAATATCTTTTGTTTGAACACGTGGCTATGTGGAGCTTAAGAACATCTCCTCTGCTATTTGGGAGGAAGAGTTGTGTTTGTGCCCCCAAAGATGCCTGCCTTGAAGTCTAAATATTTTGTCACTTAGGATTTCCTTCAGCCCCGACCCAGGTGGCTGTCCTCTTGGCTCCACGTCGTGCAGCCTGGGGCTGCCGGATGTCCCAGCACGATGCTCGAGCGCCCAGCGAGGGAGAAGGGCAGATCGCAACTCGAACAAAAGTATACTTATGGAGCTTGCAAACTCCCTAATAGCTTTGAAATGAAGTTTCCTGAAGCCGCATTCAAAACTGAAGTAGGCAGAATTCTTTTTCGTGGTGTGCCTGAATTTAAAAACAAAAACAAAACGAACAAACAAATAAATAAATTAAAGAAAAAAAAAACCTAACCTACCCAACACGCGAAGTTCAGGGTAGAAAAATTAACCCTGGGAAAATCTGGAAAAGTCTAAGATTATACGAGACATTCATCCTCAAGCTGATTTTTTTTTTTTTTTTTTTTTTTTGTACAATCCTGTGTTGTGCTCAAAACAAAAATCTGAGAATACTTCTTAAAGGGGAAAACAAAGCTCAGCCCGGCCATACATCTGTGAGTTTTGAAACAAAGGTTTGTTTGTGTGCCTCAATCACTCTCGCCCATGAAAGCAGACACTTACTTGAAAAACTTTTCAGGGAAACACTCTAAACCAACATCCTGGTATAAATTTGCAAAACGCAATACAGGCCTGATTGTTTTTGGAGTGGATGCAGGCCGCATACGAATAGCTCTTTCTGAAACGTAATGTTCTTTGCACGGCTCAGTGGCTAACGTACAATAAATCAACAAAAGAGCGCTTCAATAAAGCTATTGGGCAGCAGCAAGGCCACTGTTATTTTATCTTTTTACAGTATTTAATTGGAAGGTTTTTCCTGAAACTTTAGCCAGCCTTCAAATTACTAGATTCCATATAAGAAGAGATTGATAAGAGAAATTTTTTTCTTCCAGGATTTTTTCCTTACAAGAGAGCAAGTTTTTGCAGAGGGAGAATAAAGTTACAAGTGTCTAGCGTTTTGCTGAGGGAGAATGAAATTAGATGCTGAATGGAGCGGGTAGGAAAGGCTGGGAAAATGCGAACTTGGCAGCGCCGCCAGGTCACTGCAGAGCCCCACTGTCCTCCGGCACCAGGTGTCCGCTGCATTCAAACGATACTATTATTCATAGACGGAGCAGAGCATTAAAACTCCCCCCAAAAATCATTTGCAACTGAATAAAGATATAATCCTGGAAATATAACTCTCCATTAAGAGTCCCCATTAGCAACACAAGAGCCTCATTGTTAAGGAGTTATGTATATTTATCAAGTTAAAAAAAAACTTGTCTTAGTGCTTACATGTTAATAGAAAACTTTTATAGCCCTGGTCTCAGAACTAGTTATGCATAAAATGTAAAGCATCTATTATGCTTTGGCAAACTCTTGAACGTTTGACAGTGAATTGCTAATACACGAACAGTCTCCGGCGATGGACGGATAACGTCTTCCTGGCTGGCGCGGGGCTGCTGCGGAGCGAGCGGGCCGCGATGTGAGGCCTCCTAGCCTCCCGTTTAGTCCTGAGTCCTGTGAGGGACCCGGGGATCTTCTCCAAGGGCCTCGCCACCTTCTTCCTGTCTGTTTCTGAAGCTGCTTCAGGGCAGGAGGTCCGTCCCTTCAGAATCTACCTGGCAGGACACGGCTTTCCGCCCTCCTCTTCCTTTCAGTCTTACTGCAGGGGGTTAGGTCAGGTCTTCCTGTGAATGGGTGACTTTGTGGTCGGGCGGGCAGCCCCGCCACAGAACCCCAGTGAGCCCTGGAAGGGACCATGACCGCCAGGCAGAGCCCAGGGGCGGCCTCCCTCCCTCTCCCTTCCCCTCCGGAAGCCCCTAGGCTGCATCGAGCTGACCCCAGCACAGGAAGGAATGCAAGGGGTGACGCCTCCCCTCCCCAGAAGCAGGGGGAGCTGCAGACAAGGAGTGGTTTCCACAGCTCCTCCAGGACGGCCCCTTCTCTCACAGGCTCTCTGCACTTTTGGCACTAGAATGTCATAAGTAGCAAAGCCCTGTCAGGATGTAAACGGTCCTGCTATAGTCTGGGGCCTGCATGGCGGCCTTGCTCAGGGCAGGCGTCTGGTGTTAAGTCTGGGGCTTGTGCTCTCTGTGGTGGGTTTCACCCCCTCACTGGAGCTTGTTGCCCCCACAGGCAGTGTGCCGGGCGTGGGCTGTCTCACCAGGATCATGCCTGTGTCCTTTTAAGGAAAAGAGCTGGGACAGAGAGGTGGACAGGAGGAGTCCTCCCAGGCCCAGGGATCCCTGCCAGGAGGAGAGCAGCCTGTGTGGGGCCCGTCCCGGTCCAACACCCGCTTCCCAGCGCCTCTGCCAGGGCTCCCCTGACTCTGCTCTGCTCCTGCTTCCACATCCCTCCACCCTGGGCTTTGCTTGTCCCCTGAGATTCCTGTGATCGAGTCCCACACCCGGTGTCCGAGAATGTGACCTGTGAATGTTGACAGAGCCACAGTGCGGTCACAAATGTTAAGAAAACTGCTGAACAGAGCGGGGAAGGCCATGAGGAGATGGTCCTCGTGCTTGTATGCCTCGTCATGAAAAACACTACAAAACCCGCAGCCTGGCACAAGCAGCACTCTGCAAGGACGTCGGCCCAGCACGGCCTGGCCAGCCTCAGATCAGCGACACCCTTATCCATCCTTGTAGCCGAAGAGAATCATTTCAAAGCATTGCCTCATCCTCTGATGGCTTCCCTCAAGCCTTGGTCTTCCCTTCCTCCCCAGACGCGCAGAGTCTGCTGTGGCGTGTGGGTGCCATGGCCACGCTCAGCTCTCAGATCAGCACCTCTCCTCTTAGAGAGCCTCTCCCTGCGTTTAGGATGACAGACCTTATTCGAAATAGGGACTTTGCAGATGACCAAATTGAGATGACATTGTAGGGCAGGTCCTAGTCCAGTATGATTGGCGTCCTTATAGAAAGAGGAAAGTTGGAGCCAGGATGGATGCACACGCGGGGAGAACACGGCTCCTGAAGGGGGAATCGAGGTGCTGCTTCTACGTGCCAAGGAAGGACAAAGGTCACCAGCGGCCACCAGATGCTGGGGAGAGGCCTGTGTAAGGAAAGGTTTTCCTCGCCCATTTTAGGGACCTTGGCTGGGTCTGAAAACTGAAAAAAAAAAAAAAAAAAAAAAAAAGACTCTTACCCCTTTTCCTTGAATGAGCCCCACAGACAGAGACGTGAGACGCTGATGTGGTGAGAATCCTCCCCCCGCCGGCCGTTGTCCCGAATTGCTGAACTGCTGCTCGCAGGGCAGAGCAAGGTGCCCGCGCAGGCGTCAGGAGCCACGGAGGGTAAAGGCTGACCTGGATTGTCTCGGGTTCCCACCTGGGTCTGAAAATCAGACAAAGACAGGTTAACAGGAGAGAAGCCTGGAATTTAATTAATAAGTTTGAACGACATGGAGGCCTTCATAAAGTTATGAAGACGCAAAGAACTGGGTGAGCTTGGGTGTTGTCGGGCCGGCTTGGATGAGGAAGCGCATGGTCCCAGAGAGGTGCGATCACATGGTTGTGGAGCGGGGACGCAGCCAAGCCTGTGTGTGCAGACACGTCTCTCTGTCCCCACGTCTTCCAAGCTAAGGATGTGTCTTCCCTGGCGGGCAGTGGGGGCCCTTAGGTCGTGAGGATCTTATGATCTGCTTCAGGAAAAGGCCAGAAAGGACCCGCCAGGTTTTAGGACCTGCTTCTGTGGAATAGGAGGAGAAGGTTGGGGAGTGACCTTCCTGCTTCCGCCGCATTCTTAAATGCCATATGTAAAGTGCCATATTTTTGGGCAGTGAGCCCTGAACCCCATCATTTAAAACAGATTCTCCTCCTCGGGCACCAAATGCCAACCCTGCTAACACCCAGATCTCAGATACTCCACCTCCAGCGTGACAGGAAAATACATTCCATGTGAAGCCATCAAATCTGTGATACTCTGATGTTGCAGCCCTGAGAAACGGATCCATCTCCCACACCTTGATTGTTCAAGGGCCCGGCTCAAGGAGGTTGATGTGAAAGTCCACGTGGCAGGATAGACACAGGCATTAGAGAAGCAGAGCTCGAATCCCAGAAAAACCTTCGCTCAACACAGACATATCTGTGCTGTGTGAATATATCCTTCTTCTGCATGAGCACATCCTGGCTCTATGTGGACGAAATCTTGTTCTACATGAACACAACTTTGATCTACACAGACACGGCCTTGATCTACACGGACACGGCCTTGATCTACACGGACACAGCCTTGATCTACACGGACACAGCCTTGATCTACACGGACACGGCCTTGATCTACACGGACACAGCCTTGATCTACACGGACATGGCCTTGATCTACATGGACACGGCCTTGATCTACACGGACACAGCCTTGATCTACACAGACACAGCCTGGATCAACAAGGACACAGCCTTGATCTACACGGACATGGCCTTGATCTACACAGACACGGCCTTGGTCTACAC